>NW_025576065.1:0-22368 GCF_905147105.1 Pieris brassicae
AAACGAATAACTGTATGTAGAAGAGAGTGCCTGCGTCTGGCTATGCTCTCGGAGTGTTGTAACTCCCATGATTTAGTTAATCGTTATGAAACGAATAACTGTATGTAGAAGAGAGTGCCTGCGTCTGGCTATGCTCTCGGAGTGTTGTAACCCCATGATTTAGTTAATCGTTATGAAACGAATAACTGTATGTAGAAGAGAGTGCCTGCGTCTGGCTATGCTCTCGGAGTGTTGTAACTCCCATGATTTAGTTAATCGTTATGAAACGAATAACTGTATGTAGAAGAGAGTGCCTGCGTCTGGCTATGCTCTCGGAGTGTTGTAACTCCCATGATTTAGTTAATCGTTATGAAACGAATAACTGTATGTAGAAGAGAGTGCCTGCGTCTGGCTATGCTCTCGGAGTGTTGTAACTCCCATGATTTAGTTAATCGTTATGAAACGAATAACTGTATGTAGAAGAGAGTGCCTCTGTCTGGCTATGCTCTCGGAGTGTAACTCCCATGATTTAGTTAATCGTTATGAAACGAATAACTGTATGTAGAAGAGAGTGCCTGCGTCTGGCTATGCTCTCGGAGTGTTGTAACTCCCATGATTTAGTTAATCGTTATGAAACGAATAACTGTATGTAGAAGAGAGTGCCTGCGTCTGGCTATGCTCTCGGAGTGTTGTAACTCCCATGATTTAGTTAATCGTTATGAAACGAATAACTGTATGTAGAAGAGAGTGCCTGCGTCTGGCTATGCTCTCGGAGTGTTGTAACTCCCATGATTTAGTTAATCGTTATGAAACGAATAACTGTATGTAGAAGAGAGTGCCTGCGTCTGGCTATGCTCTCGGAGTGTAACTCCCATGATTTAGTTAATCGTTATGAAACGAATAACTGTATGTAGAAGAGAGTGCCTGCGTCTGGCTATGCTCTCGGAGTGTAACTCCCATGATTTAGTTAATCGTTATGAAACGAATAACTGTATGTAGAAGAGAGTGCCTGCGTCTGGCTATGCTCTCGGAGTGTAACTCCCATGATTTAGTTAATCGTTATGAAACGAATAACTGTATGTAGAAGAGAGTGCCTGCGTCTGGCTATGCTCTCGGAGTGTTGTAACTCCCATGATTTAGTTAATCGTTATGAAACGAATAACTGTATGTAGAAGAGAGTGCCTGCGTCTGGCTATGCTCTCGGAGTGTAACTCCCATGATTTAGTTAATCGTTATGAAACGAATAACTGTATGTAGAAGAGAGTGCCTGCGTCTGGCTATGCTCTCGGAGTGTTGTAACTCCCATGATTTAGTTAATCGTTATGAAACGAATAACTGTATGTAGAAGAGAGTGCCTGCGTCTGGCTATGCTCTCGGAGTGTTGTAACTCCCATGATTTAGTTAATCGTTATGAAACGAATAACTGTATGTAGAAGAGAGTGCCTGCGTCTGGCTATGCTCTCGGAGTGTTGTAACTCCCATGATTTAGTTAATCGTTATGAAACGAATAACTGTATGTAGAAGAGAGTGCCTGCGTCTGGCTATGCTCTCGGAGTGTAACTCCCATGATTTAGTTAATCGTTATGAAACGAATAACTGTATGTAGAAGAGAGTGCCTGCGTCTGGCTATGCTCTCGGAGTGTAACTCCCATGATTTAGTTAATCGTTATGAAACGAATAACTGTATGTAGAAGAGAGTGCCTGCGTCTGGCTATGCTCTCGGAGTGTTGTAACTCCCATGATTTAGTTAATCGTTATGAAACGAATAACTGTATGTAGAAGAGAGTGCCTGCGTCTGGCTATGCTCTCGGAGTGTTGTAACTCCCATGATTTAGTTAATCGTTATGAAACGAATAACTGTATGTAGAAGAGAGTGCCTGCGTCTGGCTATGCTCTCGGAGTGTTGTAACTCCCATGATTTAGTTAATCGTTATGAAACGAATAACTGTATGTAGAAGAGAGTGCCTGCGTCTGGCTATGCTCTCGGAGTGTTGTAACTCCCATGATTTAGTTAATCGTTATGAAACGAATAACTGTATGTAGAAGAGAGTGCCTCTGTCTGGCTATGCTCTCGGAGTGTAACTCCCATGATTTAGTTAATCGTTATGAAACGAATAACTGTATGTAGAAGAGAGTGCCTGCGTCTGGCTATGCTCTCGGAGTGTTGTAACTCCCATGATTTAGTTAATCGTTATGAAACGAATAACTGTATGTAGAAGAGAGTGCCTGCGTCTGGCTATGCTCTCGGAGTGTAACTCCCATGATTTAGTTAATCGTTATGAAACGAATAACTGTATGTAGAAGAGAGTGCCTGCGTCTGGCTATGCTCTCGGAGTGTAACTCCCATGATTTAGTTAATCGTTATGAAACGAATAACTGTATGTAGAAGAGAGTGCCTGCGTCTGGCTATGCTCTCGGAGTGTAACTCCCATGATTTAGTTAATCGTTATGAAACGAATAACTGTATGTAGAAGAGAGTGCCTGCGTCTGGCTATGCTCTCGGAGTGTAACTCCCATGATTTAGTTAATCGTTATGAAACGAATAACTGTATGTAGAAGAGAGTGCCTGCGTCTGGCTATGCTCTCGGAGTGTAACTCCCATGATTTAGTTAATCGTTATGAAACGAATAACTGTATGTAGAAGAGAGTGCCTGCGTCTGGCTATGCTCTCGGAGTGTTGTAACTCCCATGATTTAGTTAATCGTTATGAAACGAATAACTGTATGTAGAAGAGAGTGCCTGCGTCTGGCTATGCTCTCGGAGTGTAACTACCATGATTTAGTTAATCGTTATGAAACGAATAACTGTATGTAGAAGAGAGTGCCTGCGTCTGGCTATGCTCTCGGAGTGTAACTCCCATGATTTAGTTAATCGTTATGAAACGAATAACTGTATGTAGAAGAGAGTGCCTGCGTCTGGCTATGCTCTCGGAGTGTAACTCCCATGATTTAGTTAATCGTTATGAAACGAATAACTGTATGTAGAAGAGAGTGCCTGCGTCTGGCTATGCTCTCGGAGTGTTGTAACTCCCATGATTTAGTTAATCGTTATGAAACGAATAACTGTATGTAGAAGAGAGTGCCTGCGTCTGGCTATGCTCTCGGAGTGTTGTAACTCCCATGATTTAGTTAATCGTTATGAAACGAATAACTGTATGTAGAAGAGAGTGCCTGCGTCTGGCTATGCTCTCGGAGTGTAACTCCCATGATTTAGTTAATCGTTATGAAACGAATAACTGTATGTAGAAGAGAGTGCCTGCGTCTGGCTATGCTCTCGGAGTGTTGTAACTCCCATGATTTAGTTAATCGTTATGAAACGAATAACTGTATGTAGAAGAGAGTGCCTGCGTCTGGCTATGCTCTCGGAGTGTTGTAACTCCCATGATTTAGTTAATCGTTATGAAACGAATAACTGTATGTAGAAGAGAGTGCCTGCGTCTGGCTATGCTCTCGGAGTGTTGTAACTCCCATGATTTAGTTAATCGTTATGAAACGAATAACTGTATGTAGAAGAGAGTGCCTGCGTCTGGCTATGCTCTCGGAGTGTAACTCCCATGATTTAGTTACTCGTTATGAAACGAATAACTGTATGTAGAAGAGAGTGCCTGCGTCTGGCTATGCTCTCGGAGTGTAACTCCCATGATTTAGTTAATCGTTATGAAACGAATAACTGTATGTAGAAGAGAGTGCCTGTGTCTGGCTATGCTCTCGGAGTGTTGTAACTCCCATGATTTAGTTAATCGTTATGAAACGAATAACTGTATGTAGAAGAGAGTGCCTGCGTCTGGCTATGCTCTCGGAGTGTTGTAACTCCCATGATTTAGTTAATCGTTATGAAACGAATAACTGTATGTAGAAGAGAGTGCCTGCGTCTGGCTATGCTCTCGGAGTGTTGTAACTCCCATGATTAAGTTAATCGTTATGAAACGAATAACTGTATGTAGAAGAGAGTGCCTGCGTCTGGCTATGCTCTCGGAGTGTTGTAACTCCCATGATTTAGTTAATCGTTATGAAACGAATAACTGTATGTAGAAGAGAGTGCCTGCGTCTGCCTATGCTCTCGGAGTGTAACTCCCATGATTTAGTTAATCGTTATGAAACGAATAACTGTATGTAGAAGAGAGTGCCTGCGTCTGGCTATGCTCTCGGAGTGTTGTAACTCCCATGATTTAGTTAATCGTTATGAAACGAATAACTGTATGTAGAAGAGAGTGCCTGCGTCTGGCTATGCTCTCGGAGTGTTGTAACTCCCATGATTTAGTTAATCGTTATGAAACGAATAACTGTATGTAGAAGAGAATGCCTGCGTCTGGCTATGCTCTCGGAGTGTAACTCCCATGATTTAGTTAATCGTTATGAAACGAATAACTGTATGTAGAAGAGAATGCCTGCGTCTGGCTATGCTCTCGGAGTGTTGTAACTCCCATGATTTAGTTAATCGTTATGAAACGAATAACTGTATGTAGAAGAGAGTGCCTGCGTCTGGCTATGCTCTCGGAGTGTTGTAACTCCCATGATTTAGTTAATCGTTATGAAACGAATAACTGTATGTTGAAGAGAGTGCCTGCGTCTGGCTATGCTCTCGGAGTGTTGTAACTCCCATGATTTAGTTAATCGTTATGAAACGAATAACTGTATGTAGAAGAGAGTGCCTGCGTCTGGCTATGCTCTCGGAGTGTTGTAACTCCCATGATTTAGTTAATCGTTATGAAACGAATAACTGTATGTAGAAGAGAGTGCCTGCGTCTGGCTATGCTCTCGGAGTGTAACTCCCATGATTTAGTTAATCGTTATGAAACGAATAACTGTATGTAGAAGAGAGTGCCTGCGTCTGGCTATGCTCTCGGAGTGTTGTAACTACCATGATTTAGTTAATCGTTATGAAACGAATAACTGTATGTAGAAGAGAGTGCCTGCGTCTGGCTATGCTCTCGGAGTGTAACTCCCATGATTTAGTTAATCGTTATGAAACGAATAACTGTATGTAGAAGAGAGTGCCTGCGTCTGGCTATGCTCTCGGAGTGTTGTAACTCCCATGATTTAGTTAATCGTTATGAAACGAATAACTGTATGTAGAAGAGAGTGCCTGCGTCTGGCTATGCTCTCGGAGTGTAACTCCCATGATTTAGTTAATCGTTATGAAACGAATAACTGTATGTAGAAGAGAGTGCCTGCGTCTGGCTATGCTCTCGGAGTGTTGTAACTCCCATGATTTAGTTAATCGTTATGAAACGAATAACTGTATGTAGAAGAGAGTGCCTGCGTCTGGCTATGCTCTCGGAGTGTAACTCCCATGATTTAGTTAATCGTTATGAAACGAATAACTGTATGTAGAAGAGAGTGCCTGCGTCTGGCTATGCTCTCGGAGTGTTGTAACTCCCATGATTTAGTTAATCGTTATGAAACGAATAACTGTATGTAGAAGAGAGTGCCTGCGTCTGGCTATGCTCTCGGAGTGTAACTCCCATGATTTAGTTAATCGTTATGAAACGAATAACTGTATGTAGAAGAGAGTGCCTGCGTCTGGCTATGCTCTCGGAGTGTTGTAACTCCCATGATTTAGTTAATCGTTATGAAACGAATAACTGTATGTAGAAGAGAGTGCCTGCGTCTGGCTATGCTCTCGGAGTGTAACTCCCATGATTTAGTTAATCGTTATGAAACGAATAACTGTATGTAGAAGAGAGTGCCTGCGTCTGGCTATGCTCTCGGAGTGTTGTAACTCCCATGATTTAGTTAATCGTTATGAAACGAATAACTGTATGTAGAAGAGAGTGCCTGCGTCTGGCTATGCTCTCGGAGTGTTGTAACTCCCATGATTTAGTTAATCGTTATGAAACGAATAACTGTATGTAGAAGAGAGTGCCTGCGTCTGGCTATGCTCTCGGAGTGTAACTCCCATGATTTAGTTAATCGTTATGAAACGAATAACTGTATGTAGAAGAGAGTGCCTGCGTCTGGCTATGCTCTCGGAGTGTTGTAACTCCCATGATTTAGTTAATCGTTATGAAACGAATAACTGTATGTAGAAGAGAGTGCCTGCGTCTGGCTATGCTCTCGGAGTGTTGTAACTCCCATGATTTAGTTAATCGTTATGAAACGAATAACTGTATGTAGAAGAGAGTGCCTGCGTCTGGCTATGCTCTCGGAGTGTAACTCCCATGATTTAGTTAATCGTTATGAAACGAATAACTGTATGTAGAAGAGAGTGCCTGCGTCTGGCTATGCTCTCGGAGTGTTGTAACTCCCATGATTTAGTTAATCGTTATGAAACGAATAACTGTATGTAGAAGAGAGTGCCTGCGTCTGGCTATGCTCTCGGAGTGTTGTAACTCCCATGATTTAGTTAATCGTTATGAAACGAATAACTGTATGTAGAAGAGAGTGCCTGCGTCTGCCTATGCTCTCGGAGTGTTGTAACTCCCATGATTTAGTTAATCGTTATGAAACGAATAACTGTATGTAGAAGAGAGTGCCTGCGTCTGGCTATGCTCTCGGAGTGTTGTAACTCCCATGATTTAGTTAATCGTTATGAAACGAATAACTGTATGTAGAAGAGAGTGCCTGCGTCTGGCTATGCTCTCGGAGTGTTGTAACTCCCATGATTTAGTTAATCGTTATGAAACGAATAACTGTATGTAGAAGAGAGTGCCTGCGTCTGGCTATGCTCTCGGAGTGTTGTAACTCCCATGATTTAGTTAATCGTTATGAAACGAATAACTGTATGTAGAAGAGAGTGCCTGCGTCTGGCTATGCTCTCGGAGTGTTGTAACTCCCATGATTTAGTTAATCGTTATGAAACGAATAACTGTATGTAGAAGAGAGTGCCTGCGTCTGGCTATGCTCTCGGAGTGTAACTCCCATGATTTAGTTATTCGTTATGAAACGAATAACTGTATGTAGAAGAGAATGCCTGCGTCTGGCTATGCTCTCGGAGTGTTGTAACTCCCATGATTTAGTTAATCGTTATGAAACGAATAACTGTATGTAGAAGAGAGTGCCTGCGTCTGGCTATGCTCTCGGAGTGTTGTAACTCCCATGATTTAGTTAATCGTTATGAAACGAATAACTGTATGTTGAAGAGAGTGCCTGCGTCTGGCTATGCTCTCGGAGTGTTGTAACTCCCATGATTTAGTTAATCGTTATGAAACGAATAACTGTATGTAGAAGAGAGTGCCTGCGTCTGGCTATGCTCTCGGAGTGTTGTAACTCCCATGATTTAGTTAATCGTTATGAAACGAATAACTGTATGTAGAAGAGAGTGCCTGCGTCTGGCTATGCTCTCGGAGTGTAACTCCCATGATTTAGTTAATCGTTATGAAACGAATAACTGTATGTAGAAGAGAGTGCCTGCGTCTGGCTATGCTCTCGGAGTGTTGTAACTCCCATGATTTAGTTAATCGTTATGAAACGAATAACTGTATGTAGAAGAGAGTGCCTGCGTCTGGCTATGCTCTCGGAGTGTTGTAACTCCCATGATTTAGTTAATCGTTATGAAACGAATAACTGTATGTAGAAGAGAGTGCCTGCGTCTGCCTATGCTCTCGGAGTGTTGTAACTCCCATGATTTAGTTAATCGTTATGAAACGAATAACTGTATGTAGAAGAGAGTGCCTGCGTCTGGCTATGCTCTCGGAGTGTAACTCCCATGATTTAGTTAATCGTTATGAAACGAATAACTGTATGTAGAAGAGAGTGCCTGCGTCTGGCTATGCTCTCGGAGTGTTGTAACTCCCATGATTTAGTTAATCGTTATGAAACGAATAACTGTATGTAGAAGAGAGTGCCTGCGTCTGGCTATGCTCTCGGAGTGTAACTCCCATGATTTAGTTAATCGTTATGAAACGAATAACTGTATGTAGAAGAGAGTGCCTGCGTCTGGCTATGCTCTCGGAGTGGTGTAACTCCCATGATTTAGTTAATCGTTATGAAACGAATAACTGTATGTAGAAGAGAGTGCCTGCGTCTGGCTATGCTCTCGGAGTGTAACTCCCATGATTTAGTTAATCGTTATGAAACGAATAACTGTATGTAGAAGAGAGTGCCTGCGTCTGGCTATGCTCTCGGAGTGTTGTAACTCCCATGATTTAGTTAATCGTTATGAAACGAATAACTGTATGTAGAAGAGAGTGCCTGCGTCTGGCTATGCTCTCGGAGTGTAACTCCCATGATTTAGTTAATCGTTATGAAACGAATAACTGTATGTAGAAGAGAGTGCCTGCGTCTGGCTATGCTCTCGGAGTGTTGTAACTCCCATGATTTAGTTAATCGTTATGAAACGAATAACTGTATGTAGAAGAGAGTGCCTGCGTCTGGCTATGCTCTCGGAGTGTAACTCCCATGATTTAGTTAATCGTTATGAAACGAATAACTGTATGTAGAAGAGAGTGCCTGCGTCTGGCTATGCTCTCGGAGTGTTGTAACTCCCATGATTTAGTTAATCGTTATGAAACGAATAACTGTATGTAGAAGAGAGTGCCTGCGTCTGGCTATGCTCTCGGAGTGTAACTCCCATGATTTAGTTAATCGTTATGAAACGAATAACTGTATGTAGAAGAGAGTGCCTGCGTCTGGCTATGCTCTCGGAGTGTTGTAACTCCCATGATTTAGTTAATCGTTATGAAACGAATAACTGTATGTAGAAGAGAGTGCCTGCGTCTGGCTATGCTCTCGGAGTGTTGTAACTCCCATGATTTAGTTAATCGTTATGAAACGAATAACTGTATGTAGAAGAGAGTGCCTGCGTCTGGCTATGCTCTCGGAGTGTAACTCCCATGATTTAGTTAATCGTTATGAAACGAATAACTGTATGTAGAAGAGAGTGCCTGCGTCTGGCTATGCTCTCGGAGTGTTGTAACTCCCATGATTTAGTTAATCGTTATGAAACGAATAACTGTATGTAGAAGAGAGTGCCTGCGTCTGGCTATGCTCTCGGAGTGTTGTAACTCCCATGATTTAGTTAATCGTTATGAAACGAATAACTGTATGTAGAAGAGAGTGCCTGCGTCTGCCTATGCTCTCGGAGTGTTGTAACTCCCATGATTTAGTTAATCGTTATGAAACGAATAACTGTATGTAGAAGAGAGTGCCTGCGTCTGGCTATGCTCTCGGAGTGTTGTAACTCCCATGATTTAGTTAATCGTTATGAAACGAATAACTGTATGTAGAAGAGAGTGCCTGCGTCTGGCTATGCTCTCGGAGTGTTGTAACTCCCATGATTTAGTTAATCGTTATGAAACGAATAACTGTATGTAGAAGAGAGTGCCTGCGTCTGGCTATGCTCTCGGAGTGTAACTCCCATGATTTAGTTAATCGTTATGAAACGAATAACTGTATGTAGAAGAGAATGCCTGCGTCTGGCTATGCTCTCGGAGTGTTGTAACTCCCATGATTTAGTTAATCGTTATGAAACGAATAACTGTATGTAGAAGAGAGTGCCTGCGTCTGGCTATGCTCTCGGAGTGTTGTAACTCCCATGATTTAGTTAATCGTTATGAAACGAATAACTGTATGTAGAAGAGAGTGCCTGCGTCTGGCTATGCTCTCGGAGTGTTGTAACTCCCATGATTTAGTTAATCGTTATGAAACGAATAACTGTATGTAGAAGAGAGTGCCTGCGTCTGGCTATGCTCTCGGAGTGTAACTCCCATGATTTAGTTAATCGTTATGAAACGAATAACTGTATGTAGAAGAGAATGCCTGCGTCTGGCTATGCTCTCGGAGTGTTGTAACTCCCATGATTTAGTTAATCGTTATGAAACGAATAACTGTATGTAGAAGAGAGTGCCTGCGTCTGGCTATGCTCTCGGAGTGTTGTAACTCCCATGATTTAGTTAATCGTTATGAAACGAATAACTGTATGTAGAAGAGAGTGCCTGCGTCTGGCTATGCTCTCGGAGTGTTGTAACTCCCATGATTTAGTTAATCGTTATGAAACGAATAACTGTATGTAGAAGAGAGTGCCTGCGTCTGGCTATGCTCTCGGAGTGTTGTAACTCCCATGATTTAGTTAATCGTTATGAAACGAATAACTGTATGTAGAAGAGAGTGCCTGCGTCTGGCTATGCTCTCGGAGTGTTGTAACTCCCATGATTTAGTTAATCGTTATGAAACGAATAACTGTATGTAGAAGAGAGTGCCTGTGTCTGGCTATGCTCTCGGAGTGTAACTCCCATGATTTAGTTAATCGTTATGAAACGAATAACTGTATGTAGAAGAGAGTGCCTGCGTCTGGCTATGCTCTCGGAGTGTTGTAACTCCCATGATTTAGTTAATCGTTATGAAACGAATAACTGTATGTAGAAGAGAGTGCCTGCGTCTGGCTATGCTCTCGGAGTGTTGTAACTCCCATGATTTAGTTAATCGTTATGAAACGAATAACTGTATGTAGAAGAGAGTGCCTGCGTCTGGCTATGCTCTCGGAGTGTTGTAACTCCCATGATTTAGTTAATCGTTATGAAACGAATAACTGTATGTAGAAGAGAGTGCCTGCGTCTGGCTATGCTCTCGGAGTGTTGTAACTCCCATGATTTAGTTAATCGTTATGAAACGAATAACTGTATGTAGAAGAGAGTGCCTGCGTCTGGCTATGCTCTCGGAGTGTTGTAACTCCCATGATTTAGTTAATCGTTATGAAACGAATAACTGTATGTAGAAGAGAGTGCCTGCGTCTGGCTATGCTCTCGGAGTGTTGTAACTCCCATGATTTAGTTAATCGTTATGAAACGAATAACTGTATGTAGAAGAGAGTGCCTGCGTCTGGCTATGCTCTCGGAGTGTAACTCCCATGATTTAGTTAATCGTTATGAAACGAATAACTGTATGTAGAAGAGAGTGCCTGCGTCTGGCTATGCTCTCGGAGTGTAACTCCCATGATTTAGTTAATCGTTATGAAACGAATAACTGTATGTAGAAGAGAGTGCCTGCGTCTGGCTATGCTCTCGGAGTGTTGTAACTCCCATGATTTAGTTAATCGTTATGAAACGAATAACTGTATGTAGAAGAGAGTGCCTGCGTCTGGCTATGCTCTCGGAGTGTTGTAACTCCCATGATTTAGTTAATCGTTATGAAACGAATAACTGTATGTAGAAGAGAGTGCCTGCGTCTGGCTATGCTCTCGGAGTGTAACTCCCATGATTTAGTTAATCGTTATGAAACGAATAACTGTATGTAGAAGAGAGTGCCTGCGTCTGGCTATGCTCTCGGAGTGTTGTAACTCCCATGATTTAGTTAATCGTTATGAAACGAATAACTGTATGTAGAAGAGAGTGCCTGCGTCTGGCTATGCTCTCGGAGTGTTGTAACTCCCATGATTTAGTTAATCGTTATGAAACGAATAACTGTATGTAGAAGAGAGTGCCTGCGTCTGGCTATGCTCTCGGAGTGTTGTAACTCCCATGATTTAGTTAATCGTTATGAAACGAATAACTGTATGTAGAAGAGAGTGCCTGCGTCTGGCTATGCTCTCGGAGTGTTGTAACTCCCATGATTTAGTTAATCGTTATGAAACGAATAACTGTATGTAGAAGAGAGTGCCTGCGTCTGGCTATGCTCTCGGAGTGTTGTAACTCCCATGATTTAGTTAATCGTTATGAAACGAATAACTGTATGTAGAAGAGAGTGCCTGCGTCTGGCTATGCTCTCGGAGTGTTGTAACTCCCATGATTTAGTTAATCGTTATGAAACGAATAACTGTATGTAGAAGAGAGTGCCTGCGTCTGGCTATGCTCTCGGAGTGTTGTAACTCCCATGATTTAGTTAATCGTTATGAAACGAATAACTGTATGTAGAAGAGAGTGCCTGCGTCTGGCTATGCTCTCGGAGTGTTGTAACTCCCATGATTTAGTTAATCGTTATGAAACGAATAACTGTATGTAGAAGAGAGTGCCTGCGTCTGGCTATGCTCTCGGAGTGTTGTAACTCCCATGATTTAGTTAATCGTTATGAAACGAATAACTGTATGTAGAAGAGAGTGCCTGCGTCTGGCTATGCTCTCGGAGTGTTGTAACTCCCATGATTTAGTTAATCGTTATGAAACGAATAACTGTATGTAGAAGAGAGTGCCTGCGTCTGGCTATGCTCTCGGAGTGTAACTCCCATGATTTAGTTAATCGTTATGAAACGAATAACTGTATGTAGAAGAGAGTGCCTGCGTCTGGCTTTGCTCTCGGAGTGTAACTCCCATGATTTAGTTAATCGTTATGAAACGAATAACTGTATGTAGAAGAGAGTGCCTGCGTCTGGCTATGCTCTCGGAGTGTTGTAACTCCCATGATTTAGTTAATCGTTATGAAACGAATAACTGTATGTAGAAGAGAGTGCCTGCGTCTGGCTATGCTCTCGGAGTGTTGTAACTCCCATGATTTAGTTAATCGTTATGAAACGAATAACTGTATGTAGAAGAGAGTGCCTGCGTCTGGCTATGCTCTCGGAGTGTTGTAACTCCCATGATTTAGTTAATCGTTATGAAACGAATAACTGTATGTAGAAGAGAGTGCCTGCGTCTGGCTATGCTCTCGGAGTGTTGTAACTCCCATGATTTAGTTAATCGTTATGAAACGAATAACTGTATGTAGAAGAGAGTGCCTGCGTCTGGCTATGCTCTCGGAGTGTTGTAACTCCCATGATTTAGTTAATCGTTATGAAACGAATAACTGTATGTAGAAGAGAGTGCCTGCGTCTGGCTATGCTCTCGGAGTGTTGTAACTCCCATGATTTAGTTAATCGTTATGAAACGAATAACTGTATGTAGAAGAGAGTGCCTGCGTCTGGCTATGCTCTCGGAGTGTAACTCCCATGATTTAGTTAATCGTTATGAAACGAATAACTGTATGTAGAAGAGAGTGCCTGCGTCTGGCTATGCTCTCGGAGTGTAACTCCCATGATTTAGTTAATCGTTATGAAACGAATAACTGTATGTAGAAGAGAGTGCCTGCGTCTGGCTATGCTCTCGGAGTGTTGTAACTCCCATGATTTAGTTAATCGTTATGAAACGAATAACTGTATGTAGAAGAGAGTGCCTGCGTCTGGCTATGCTCTCGGAGTGTTGTAACTCCCATGATTTAGTTAATCGTTATGAAACGAATAACTGTATGTAGAAGAGAGTGCCTGCGTCTGGCTATGCTCTCGGAGTGTAACTCCCATGATTTAGTTAATCGTTATGAAACGAATAACTGTATGTAGAAGAGAGTGCCTGCGTCTGGCTATGCTCTCGGAGTGTTGTAACTCCCATGATTTAGTTAATCGTTATGAAACGAATAACTGTATGTAGAAGAGAGTGCCTGCGTCTGGCTATGCTCTCGGAGTGTTGTAACTCCCATGATTTAGTTAATCGTTATGAAACGAATAACTGTATGTAGAAGAGAGTGCCTGCGTCTGCCTATGCTCTCGGAGTGTTGTAACTCCCATGATTTAGTTAATCGTTATGAAACGAATAACTGTATGTAGAAGAGAGTGCCTGCGTCTGGCTATGCTCTCGGAGTGTTGTAACTCCCATGATTTAGTTAATCGTTATGAAACGAATAACTGTATGTAGAAGAGAGTGCCTGCGTCTGGCTATGCTCTCGGAGTGTTGTAACTCCCATGATTTAGTTCATCGTTATGAAACGAATAACTGTATGTAGAAGAGAGTGCCTGCGTCTGGCTATGCTCTCGGAGTGTAACTCCCATGATTTAGTTAATCGTTATGAAACGAATAACTGTATGTAGAAGAGAATGCCTGCGTCTGGCTATGCTCTCGGAGTGTTGTAACTCCCATGATTTAGTTAATCGTTATGAAACGAATAACTGTATGTAGAAGAGAGTGCCTGCGTCTGGCTATGCTCTCGGAGTGTTGTAACTCCCATGATTTAGTTAATCGTTATGAAACCAATAACTGCATGTAGAAGAGAGTGCCTGCGTCTGGCCATGCTCTCGGAGTGTTGTAACTCCCATGATTTAGTTAATCGTTATGAAACGAATAACTGTATGTAGAAGAGAGTGCCTGCGTCTGGCTATGCTCTCGGAGTGTAACTCCCATGATTTAGTTAATCGTTATGAAACGAATAACTGTATGTAGAAGAGAGTGCCTGCGTCTGGCTATGCTCTCGGAGTGTAACTCCCATGATTTAGTTAATCGTTATGAAACGAATAACTGTATGTAGAAGAGAATGCCTGCGTCTGGCTATGCTCTCGGAGTGTTGTAACTCCCATGATTTAGTTAATCGTTATGAAACGAATAACTGTATGTAGAAGAGAGTGCCTGCGTCTGGCTATGCTCTCGGAGTGTTGTAACTCCCATGATTTAGTTAATCGTTATGAAACCAATAACTGTATGTAGAAGAGAGTGCCTGCGTCTGGCTATGCTCTCGGAGTGTTGTAACTCCCATGATTTAGTTATTCGTTATGAAACGAATAACTGTATGTAGAAGAGAGTGCCTGCGTCTGGCTATGCTCTCGGAGTGTAACTCCCATGATTTAGTTAATCGTTATGAAACGAATAACTGTATGTAGAAGAGAGTGCCTGCGTCTGGCTATGCTCTCGGAGTGTTGTAACTCCCATGATTTAGTTAATCGTTATGAAACGAATAACTGTATGTAGAAGAGAGTGCCTGCGTCTGGCTATGCTCTCGGAGTGTAACTCCCATGATTTAGTTAATCGTTATGAAACGAATAACTGTATGTAGAAGAGAGTGCCTGCGTCTGGCTATGCTCTCGGAGTGTTGTAACTCCCATGATTTAGTTAATCGTTATGAAACGAATAACTGTATGTAGAAGAGAGTGCCTGCGTCTAGCTATGCTCTCGGAGTGTAACTCCCATGATTTAGTTAATCGTTATGAAACGAATAACTGTATGTAGAAGAGAGTGCCTGCGTCTGGCTATGCTCTCGGAGTGTAACTCCCATGATTTAGTTAATCGTTATGAAACGAATAACTGTATGTAGAAGAGAGTGCCTGCGTCTGGCTATGCTCTCGGAGTGTAACTCCCATGATTTAGTTAATCGTTATGAAACGAATAACTGTATGTAGAAGAGAGTGCCTGCGTCTGGCTATGCTCTCGGAGTGTAACTCCCATGATTTAGTTAATCGTTATGAAACGAATAACTGTATGTAGAAGAGAGTGCCTGCGTCTGGCTATGCTCTCGGAGTGTAACTCCCATGATTTAGTTAATCGTTATGAAACGAATAACTGTATGTAGAAGAGAGTGCCTGCGTCTGGCTATGCTCTCGGAGTGTTGTAACTCCCATGATTTAGTTAATCGTTATGAAACGAATAACTGTATGTAGAAGAGAGTGCCTGCGTCTGGCTATGCTCTCGGAGTGTAACTCCCATGATTTAGTTAATCGTTATGAAACGAATAACTGTATGTAGAAGAGAGTGCCTGCGTCTGGCTATGCTCTCGGAGTGTTGTAACTCCCATGATTTAGTTAATCGTTATGAAACGAATAACTGTATGTAGAAGAGAGCGCCTGCGTCTGGCTATGCTCTCGGAGTGTAACTCCCATGATTTAGTTAATCGTTATGAAACGAATAACTGTATGTAGAAGAGAGTGCCTGCGTCTGGCTATGCTCTCGGAGTGTTGTAACTCCCATGATTTAGTTAATCGTTATGAAACGAATAACTGTATGTAGAAGAGAGTGCCTGCGTCTGGCTATGCTCTCGGAGTGTAACTCCCATGATTTAGTTAATCGTTATGAAACGAATAACTGTATGTAGAAGAGAGTGCCTGCGTCTGGCTATGCTCTCGGAGTGTAACTCCCATGATTTAGTTAATCGTTATGAAACGAATAACTGTATGTAGAAGAGAGTGCCTGCGTCTGGCTATGCTCTCGGAGTGTTGTAACTCCCATGATTTAGTTAATCGTTATGAAACGAATAACTGTATGTAGAAGAGAGTGCCTGCGTCTGGCTATGCTCTCGGAGTGTAACTCCCATGATTAAGTTAATCGTTATGAAACGAATAACTGTATGTAGAAGAGAGTGCCTGCGTCTGGCTATGCTCTCGGAGTGTAACTCCCATGATTTAGTTAATCGTTATGAAACGAATAACTGTATGTAGAAGAGAGTGCCTGCGTCTGGCTATGCTCTCGGAGTGTTGTAACTCCCATGATTTAGTTAATCGTTATGAAACGAATAACTGTATGTAGAAGAGAGTGCCTGCGTCTGGCTATGCTCTCGGAGTGTAACTCCCATGATTTAGTTAATCGTTATGAAACGAATAACTGTATGTAGAAGAGAGTGCCTGCGTCTGGCTATGCTCTCGGAGTGTTGTAACTCCCATGATTTAGTTAATCGTTATGAAACGAATAACTGTATGTAGAAGAGAGTGCCTGCGTCTGGCTATGCTCTCGGAGTGTAACTCCCATGATTTAGTTAATCGTTATGAAACGAATAACTGTATGTAGAAGAGAGTGCCTGCGTCTGGCTATGCTCTCGGAGTGTTGTAACTCCCATGATTTAGTTAATCGTTATGAAACGAATAACTGTATGTAGAAGAGAGTGCCTGCGTCTGGCTATGCTCTCGGAGTGTTGTAACTCCCATGATTTAGTTAATCGTTATGAAACGAATAACTGTATGTAGAAGAGAGTGCTTGCGTCTGGCTATGCTCTCGGAGTGTAACTCCCATGATTTAGTTAATCGTTATGAAACGAATAACTGTATGTAGAAGAGAGTGCCTGCGTCTGGCTATGCTCTCGGAGTGTTGTAACTCCCATGATTTAGTTAATCGTTATGAAACGAATAACTGTATGTAGAAGAGAGTGCCTGCGTCTGGCTATGCTCTCGGAGTGTTGTAACTCCCATGATTTAGTTAATCGTTATGAAACGAATAACTGTATGTAGAAGAGAGTGCCTGCGTCTGGCTATGCTCTCGGAGTGTTGTAACTCCCATGATTTAGTTAATCGTTATGAAACGAATAACTGTATGTAGAAGAGAGTGCCTGCGTCTGGCTATGCTCTCGGAGTGTAACTCCCATGATTTAGTTAATCGTTATGAAACGAATAACTGTATGTAGAAGAGAGTGCCTGCGTCTGGCTATGCTCTCGGAGTGTTGTAACTCCCATGATTTAGTTAATCGTTATGAAACGAATAACTGTATGTAGAAGAGAGTGCCTGCGTCTGGCTATGCTCTCGGAGTGTAACTCCCATGATTTAGTTAATCGTTATGAAACGAATAACTGTATGTAGAAGAGAGTGCCTGCGTCTGGCTATGCTCTCGGAGTGTTGTAACTCCCATGATTTAGTTAATCGTTATGAAACGAATAACTGTATGTAGAAGAGAGTGCCTGCGTCTGGCTATGCTCTCGGAGTGTTGTAACTCCCATGATTTAGTTAATCGTTATGAAACGAATAACTGTATGTAGAAGAGAGTGCCTGCGTCTGGCTATGCTCTCGGAGTGTTGTAACTCCCATGATTTAGTTAATCGTTATGAAACGAATAACTGTATGTAGAAGAGAGTGCCTGCGTCTGGCTATGCTCTCGGAGTGTTGTAACTCCCATGATTTAGTTAATCGTTATGAAACGAATAACTGTATGTAGAAGAGAGTGCCTGCGTCTGGCTATGCTCTCGGAGTGTAACTCCCATGATTTAGTTAATCGTTATGAAACGAATAACTGTATGTAGAAGAGAGTGCCTGCGTCTGGCTATGCTCTCGGAGTGTTGTAACTCCCATGATTTAGTTAATCGTTATGAAACGAATAACTGTATGTAGAAGAGAGTGCCTGCGTCTGGCTATGCTCTCGGAGTGTAACTCCCATGATTTAGTTAATCGTTATGAAACGAATAACTGTTTGTAGAAGAGAGTGCCTGCGTCTGGCTATGCTCTCGGAGTGTAACTCCCATGATTTAGTTAATCGTTATGAAACGAATAACTGTATGTAGAAGAGAGTGCCTGCGTCTGGCTATGCTCTCGGAGTGTAACTCCCATGATTTAGTTAATCGTTATGAAACGAATAACTGTATGTAGAAGAGAGTGCCTGCGTCTGGCTATGCTCTCGGAGTGTAACTCCCATGATTTAGTTAATCGTTATGAAACGAATAACTGTATGTAGAAGAGAGTGCCTGCGTCTGGCTATGCTCTCGGAGTGTTGTAACTCCCATGATTTAGTTAATCGTTATGAAACGAATAACTGTATGTAGAAGAGAGTGCCTGCGTCTGGCTATGCTCTCGGAGTGTTGTAACTCCCATGATTTTGTTAATCGTTATGAAACGAATAACTGTATGTAGAAGAGAGTGCCTGCGTCTGGCTATGCTCTCGGAGTGTTGTAACTCCCATGATTTAGTTAATCGTTATGAAACGAATAACTGTATGTAGAAGAGAGTGCCTGCGTCTGGCTATGCTCTCGGAGTGTTGTAACTCCCATGATTTAGTTAATCGTTATGAAACGAATAACTGTATGTAGAAGAGAGTGCCTGCGTCTGGCTATGCTCTCGGAGTGTTGTAACTCCCATGATTTAGTTAATCGTTATGAAACGAATAACTGTATGTAGAAGAGAGTGCCTGCGTCTGGCTATGCTCTCGGAGTGTAACTCCCATGATTTAGTTAATCGTTATGAAACGAATAACTGTATGTAGAAGAGAGTGCCTGCGTCTGGCTATGCTCTCGGAGTGTTGTAACTCCCATGATTTAGTTAATCGTTATGAAACGAATAACTGTATGTAGAAGAGAGCGCCTGCGTCTGGCTATGCTCTCGGAGTGTAACTCCCATGATTTAGTTAATCGTTATGAAACGAATAACTGTATGTAGAAGAGAGTGCCTGCGTCTGGCTATGCTCTCGGAGTGTTGTAACTCCCATGATTTAGTTAATCGTTATGAAACGAATAACTGTATGTAGAAGAGAGTGCCTGCGTCTGGCTATGCTCTCGGAGTGTAACTCCCATGATTTAGTTAATCGTTATGAAACGAATAACTGTATGTAGAAGAGAGTGCCTGCGTCTGGCTATGCTCTCGGAGGGTAACTCCCATGATTTAGTTAATCGTTATGAAACGAATAACTGTATGTAGAAGAGAGTGCCTGCGTCTGGCTATGCTCTCGGAGTGTTGTAACTCCCATGATTTAGTTAATCGTTATGAAACGAATAACTGTATGTAGAAGAGAGTGCCTGCGTCTGGCTATGCTCTCGGAGTGTAGCTCCCCTGATTAAGTTAATCGTTATGAAACGAATAACTGTATGTAGAAGAGAGTGCCTGCGTCTGGCTATGCTCTCGGAGTGTAACTCCCATGATTTAGTTAATCGTTATGAAACGAATAACTGTATGTAGAAGAGAGTGCCTGCGTCTGGCTATGCTCTCGGAGTGTTGTAACTCCCATGATTTAGTTAATCGTTATGAAACGAATAACTGTATGTAGAAGAGAGTGCCTGCGTCTGGCTATGCTCTCGGAGTGTAACTCCCATGATTTAGTTAATCGTTATGAAACGAATAACTGTATGTAGAAGAGAGTGCCTGCGTCTGGCTATGCTCTCGGAGTGTTGTAACTCCCATGATTTAGTTAATCGTTATGAAACGAATAACTGTATGTAGAAGAGAGTGCCTGCGTCTGGCTATGCTCTCGGAGTGTAACTCCCATGATTTAGTTAATCGTTATGAAACGAAGAACTGTATGTAGAAGAGAGTGCCTGCGTCTGGCTATGCTCTCGGAGTGTTGTAACTCCCATGATTTAGTTAATCGTTATGAAACGAATAACTATATGTAGAAGAGAGTGCCTGCGTCTGGCTATGCTCTCGGAGTGTTGTAACTCCCATGATTTAGTTAATCGTTATGAAACGAATAACTGTATGTAGAAGAGAGTGCTTGCGTCTGGCTATGCTCTCGGAGTGTAACTCCCATGATTTAGTTAATCGTTATGAAACGAATAACTGTATGTAGAAGAGAGTGCCTGCGTCTGGCTATGCTCTCGGAGTGTTGTAACTCCCATGATTTAGTTAATCGTTATGAAACGAATAACTGTATGTAGAAGAGAGTGCCTGCGTCTGGCTATGCTCTCGGAGTGTTGTAACTCCCATGATTTAGTTAATCGTTATGAAACGAATAACTGTATGTAGAAGAGAGTGCCTGCGTCTGGCTATGCTCTCGGAGTGTTGTAACTCCCATGATTTAGTTAATCGTTATGAAACGAATAACTGTATGTAGAAGAGAGTGCCTGCGTCTGGCTATGCTCTCGGAGTGTTGTAACTCCCATGATTTAGTTAATCGTTATGAAACGAATAACTGTATGTAGAAGAGAGTGCCTGCGTCTGGCTATGCTCTCGGAGTGTAACTCCCATGATTTAGTTAATCGTTATGAAACGAATAACTGTATGTAGAAGAGAGTGCCTGCGTCTGGCTATGCTCTCGGAGTGTTGTAACTCCCATGATTTAGTTAATCGTTATGAAACGAATAACTGTATGTAGAAGAGAGTGCCTGCGTCTGGCTATGCTCTCGGAGTGTAACTCCCATGATTTAGTTAATCGTTATGAAACGAATAACTGTATGTAGAAGAGAGTGCCTGCGTCTGGCTATGCTCGCGGAGTGTAACTCCCATGATTTAGTTAATCGTTATGAAACGTATAACTGTATGTAGAAGAGAGTGCCTGCGTCTGGCTATGCTCTCGGAGTGTTGTAACTCCCATGATTTAGTTAATCGTTATGAAACGAATAACTGTATGTAGAAGAGAGTGCCTGCGTCTGGCTATGCTCTCGGAGTGTTGTAACTCCCATGATTTAGTTAATCGTTATGAAACGAATAACTGTATGTAGAAGAGAGTGTCTGCGTCTGGCTATGCTCTCGGAGTGTAACTCCCATGATTTAGTTAATCGTTATGAAACGAATAACTGTATGTAGAAGAGAGTGCCTGCGTCTGGCTATGCTCTCGGAGTGTAACTCCCATGATTTAGTTAATCGTTATGAAACGAATAACTGTATGTAGAAGAGAGTGCCTGCGTCTGGCTATGCTCTCGGAGTGTTGTAACTCCCATGATTTAGTTAATCGTTATGAAACGAATAACTGTATGTAGAAGAGAGTGCCTGCGTCTGGCTATGCTCTCGGAGTGTAACTCCCATGATTTAGTTAATCGTTATGAAACGAATAACTGTATGTAGAAGAGAGTGCCTGCGTCTGGCTATGCTCTCGGAGTGTTGTAACTCCCATGATTTAGTTAATCGTTATGAAACGAATAACTGTATGTAGAAGAGAGTGCCTGCGTCTGGCTATGCTCTCGGAGTGTAACTCCCATGATTTAGTTAATCATTATGAAACGAATAACTGTATGTAGAAGAGAGTGCCTGCGTCTGGCTATGCTCTCGGAGTGTAACTCCCATGATTTAGTTAATCGTTATGAAACGAATAACTGTATGTAGAAGAGAGTGCCTGCGTCTGGCTATGCTCTCGGAGTGTTGTAACTCCATGATTTAGTTAATCGTTATGAAACGAATAACTGTATGTAGAAGAGAGTGCCTGCGTCTGGCTATGCTCTCGGAGTGTTGTAACTCCCATGATTTAGTTAATCGTTATGAAACGAATAACTGTATGTAGAAGGGAGTGCCTGCGTCTGGCTATGCTCTCGGAGTGTTGTAACTCCCATGATTTAGTTAATCGTTATGAAACGAATAACTGTATGTAGAAGGGAGTGCCTGCGTCTGGCCATGCTCTCGGAGTGTTGTAACTCCCATGATTTAGTTAATCGTTATGAAACGAATAACTGTATGTAGAAGAGAGTGCCTGCGTCTGGCTATGCTCTCGGAGTGTTGTAACTCCCATGATTTAGTTAATCGTTATGAAACAAATAACTGTATGTAGAAGAGAGTGCCTGCGTCTGGCTATGCTCTCGGAGTGTTGTAACTCCCATGATTTAGTTAATCGTTATGAAACGAATAACTGTATGTAGAAGAGAGTGCCTGCGTCTGGCTATGCTCTCGGAGTGTTGTAACTCCCATGATTTAGTTAATCGTTATGAAACGAATAACTGTATGTAGAAGAGAGTGCCTGCGTCTGGCTATGCTCTCGGAGTGTTGTAACTCCCATGATTTAGTTAATCGTTATGAAACGAATAACTGTATGTAGAAGAGAGTGCCTGCGTCTGGCTATGCTCTCGGAGTGTTGTAACTCCCATGATTTAGTTAATCGTTATGAAACGAATAACTGTATGTAGAAGAGAGTGCCTGCGTCTGGCTATGCTCTCGGAGTGTAACTCCCATGATTTAGTTAATCGTTATGAAACGAATTACTGTATGTAGAAGAGAGTGCCTACGTCTGGCTATGTATGCTCTCGGAGTGTAACTCCCATGATTTAGTTAATCGTTATGAAACGAATAACTGTATGTAGAAGAGAGTGCCTACGTCTGGCTATGTATGCTCTCGGAGTGTAACTCCCATGATTTAGTTAATCGTTATGAAACGAATAACTGTATGTAGAAGAGAGTGCT
>NW_025576066.1:0-22325 GCF_905147105.1 Pieris brassicae
AGGCACTCTCTTCAACATACAGTTATTCGTTTCATAACGATTAACTAAATCATGGGAGTTACACTCCGAGAGCATACATAGCCAGACGTAGGCACTCTCTTCTACATACAGTTATTCGTTTCATAACGATTAACTAAATCATGGGAGTTACTCTCCGAGAGCATAGCCAGACGCAGGCACTCTCTTCAACATACAGTTATTCGTTTCATAACGATTAACTAAATCATGGGAGTTACACTCCGAGAGCATAGCCAGACGCAGGCACTCTCTTCAACATACAGTTATTCGTTTCATAACGATTAACTAAATCATGGGAGTTACACTCCGAGAGCATAGCCAGACGCAGGCACTCTCTTCAACATACAGTTATTCGTTTCATAACGATTAACTAAATCATGGGAGTTACACTCCGAGAGCATACATAGCCAGACGTAGGCACTCTCTTCTACATACAGTTATTCGTTTCATAACGATTAACTAAATCATGGGAGTTACACTCCGAGAGCATACCCAGACGCAGGCACTCTCTTCAACATACAGTTATTCGTTTCATAACGATTAACTAAATCATGGGAGTTACACTCCGAGAGCATACATAGCCAGACGTAGGCACTCTCTTCTACATACAGTTATTCGTTTCATAACGATTAACTAAATCATGGGAGTTACACTCCGAGAGCATAGCCAGACGCAGGCACTCTCTTCAACATACAGTTATTCGTTTCATAACGATTAACTAAATCATGGGAGTTACACTCCGAGAGCATAGCCAGACGCAGGCACTCTCTTCAACATACAGTTATTCGTTTCATAACGATTAACTAAATCATGGGAGTTACACTCCGAGAGCATAGCCAGACGCAGGCACTCTCTTCTACATACAGTTATTCGTTTCATAACGATTAACTAAATCATGGGAGTTACACTCCGAGAGCATAGCCAGACGCAGGCACTCTCTTCAACATACAGTTATTCGTTTCATAACGATTAACTAAATCATGGGAGTTACACTCCGAGAGCATAGCCAGACGCAGGCACTCTCTTCAACATACAGTTATTCGTTTCATAACGATTAACTAAATCATGGGAGTTACACTCCGAGAGCATACATAGCCAGACGTAGGCACTCTCTTCTACATACAGTTATTCGTTTCATAACGATTAACTAAATCATGGGAGTTACACTCCGAGAGCATAGCCAGACGCAGGCACTCTCCTCAACATACAGTTATTCGTTTCATAACGATTAACTAAATCATGGGAGTTACACTCCGAGAGCATAGCCAGACGCAGGCACTCTCTTCAACATACAGTTATTCGTTTCATAACGATTAACTAAATCATGGGAGTTACACTCCGAGAGCATAGCCAGACGCAGGCACTCTCTTCAACATACAGTTATTCGTTTCATAACGATTAACTAAATCATGGGAGTTACACTCCGAGAGCATAGCCAGACGCAGGCACTCTCTTCAACATACAGTTATTCGTTTCATAACGATTAACTAAATCATGGGAGTTACACTCCGAGAGCATAGCCAGACGCAGGCACTCTCTTCAACATACAGTTATTCGTTTCATAACGATTAACTAAATCATGGGAGTTACACTCCGAGAGCATAGCCAGACGCAGGCACTCTCTTCTACATACAGTTATTCGTTTCATAACGATTAACTAAATCATGGGAGTTACACTCCGAGAGCATAGCCAGACGCAGGCACTCTCTTCAACATACAGTTATTCGTTTCATAACGATTAACTAAATCATGGGAGTTACACTCCGAGAGCATAGCCAGACGCAGGCACTCTCTTCTACATACAGTTATTCGTTTCATAACGATTAACTAAATCATGGGAGTTACACTCCGAGAGCATAGCCAGACGCAGGCACCTCTCTTCAACATACAGTTATTCGTTTCATAACCATTAACTAAATCATGGGAGTTACACTCCGAGAGCATAGCCAGACGCAGGCACTCTCTTCAACATACAGTTATTCGTTTCATAACGATTAACTAAATCATGGGAGTTACACTCCGAGAGCATAGCCAGGGGCAGGCACTCTCTTCAACATACAGTTATTCGTTTCATAACGATTAACTATATCATGGGAGTTACACTCCGAGAGCATAGCCAGACGCAGGCACTCTCTTCTACATACAGTTATTCGTTTCATAACGATTAACTAAATCATGTGAGTTACACTCCGAGAGCATAGCCAGACGCAGGCACTCTCTTCAACATACAGTTATTCGTTTCATAACGATTAACTAAATCATGGGAGTTACACTCCGAGAGCATAGCCAGACGCAGGCACTCTCTTCAACATACAGTTATTCGTTTCATAACGATTAACTAAATCATGGGAGTTACACTCCGAGAGCATAGCCAGACGCAGGCACTCTCTTCAACATACAGTTATTCGTTTCATAACGATTAACTAAATCATGGGAGTTACACTCCGAGAGCATAGCCAGACGCAGGCACTCTCTTCAACATACAGTTATTCGTTTCATAACGATTAACTAAATCATGGGAGTTACACTCCGAGAGCATAGCCAGACGCAGGCACTCTCTTCTACATACAGTTATTCGTTTCATAACGATTAACTAAATCATGGGAGTTACACTCCGAGAGCATACATAGCCAGACGTAGGCACTCTCTTCTACATACAGTTATTCGTTTCATAACGATTAACTAAATCATGGGAGTTACACTCCGAGAGCATACATAGCCAGACGTAGGCACTCTCTTCAACATACAGTTATTCGTTTCATAACGATTAACTAAATCATGGGAGTTACACTCCGAGAGCATACATAGCCAGACGTAGGCACTCTCTTCAACATACAGTTATTCGTTTCATAACGATTAACTAAATCATGGGAGTTACACTCCGAGAGCATAGCCAGACGCAGGCACTCTCTTCAACATACAGTTATTCGTTTCATAACGATTAACTAAATCATGGGAGTTACACTCCGAGAGCATAGCCAGACGCAGGCACTCTCTTCAACATACAGTTATTCGTTTCATAACGATTAACTAAATCATGGGAGTTACACTCCGAGAGCATACATAGCCAGACGTAGGCACTCTCTTCAACATACAGTTATTCGTTTCATAACGATTAACTAAATCATGGGAGTTACACTCCGAGAGCATACATAGCCAGACGTAGGCACTCTCTTCAACATACAGTTATTCGTTTCATAACGATTAACTAAATCATGGGAGTTACACTCCGAGAGCATAGCCAGACGCAGGCACTCTCTTCAACATACAGTTATTCGTTTCATAACGATTAACTAAATCATGGGAGTTACACTCCGAGAGCATAGCCAGACGCAGGCACTCTCTTCAACATACAGTTATTCGTTTCATAACGATTAACTAAATCATGGGAGTTACACTCCGAGAGCATACATAGCCAGACGTAGGCACTCTCTTCTACATACAGTTATTCGTTTCATAACGATTAACTAAATCATGGGAGTTACACTCCGAGAGCATAGCCAGACGCAGGCACTCTCTTCAACATACAGTTATTCGTTTCATAACGATTAACTAAATCATGGGAGTTACACTCCGAGAGCATACATAGCCAGACGTAGGCACTCTCTTCTACATACAGTTATTCGTTTCATAACGATTAACTAAATCATGGGAGTTACACTCCGAGAGCATAGCCAGACGCAGGCACTCTCTTCAACATACAGTTATTCGTTTCATAACGATTAACTAAATCATGGGAGTTACACTCCGAGAGCATAGCCAGACGCAGGCACTCTCTTCAACATACAGTTATTCGTTTCATAACGATTAACTAAATCATGGGAGTTACACTCCGAGAGCATAGCCAGACGCAGGCACTCTCTTCAACATACAGTTATTCGTTATATAACCATTAACTAAATCATGGGAGTTACACTCCGAGAGCATAGCCAGACGCAGGCACTCTCTTCTACATACAGTTATTCGTTTCATAACGATTAACTAAATCATGGGAGTTACACTCCGAGAGCATAGCCAGACGCAGGCACTCTCTTCAACATACAGTTATTCGTTCATAACGATTAACTAAATCATGGGAGTTACACTCCGAGAGCATAGCCAGACGCAGGCACTCTCTTCAACATACAGTTATTCGTTTCATAACGATTAACTAAATCATGGGAGTTACACTCCGAGAGCATACATAGCCAGACGTAGGCACTCTCTTCTACATACAGTTATTCGTTTCATAACGATTAACTAAATCATGGGAGTTACACTCCGAAAGCATAGCCAGACGCAGGCACTCTCTTCAACATACAGTTATTCGTTTCATAACGATTAACTAAATCATGGGAGTTACACTCCGAGAGCATAGCCAGACGCAGGCACTCTCTTCAACATACAGTTATTCGTTTCATAACGATTAACTAAATCATGGGAGTTACACTCCGAGAGCATAGCCAGACGCAGGCACTCTCTTCAACATACAGTTATTCGTTTCATAACGATTAACTAAATCATGGGAGTTACACTCCGAGAGCATAGCCAGACGCAGGCACTCTCTTCTACATACAGTTATTCGTTTCATAACGATTAACTAAATCATGGGAGTTACACTCCGAGAGCATAGCCAGACGCAGGCACTCTCTTCAACATACAGTTATTCGTTTCATAACGATTAACTAAATCATGGGAGTTACACTCCGAGAGCATAGCCAGACGCAGGCACTCTCTTCAACATACAGTTATTCGTTTCATAACGATTAACTAAATCATGGGAGTTACACTCCGAGAGCATAGCCAGACGCAGGCACTCTCTTCTACATACAGTTATTCGTTTCATAACGATTAACTAAATCATGGGAGTTACACTCCGAGAGCATAGCCAGACGCAGGCACTCTCTTCAACATACAGTTATTCGTTTCATAACGATTAACTAAATCATGGGAGTTACACTCCGAGAGCATAGCCAGACGCAGGCACTCTCTTCAACATACAGTTATTCGTTTCATAACGATTAACTAAATCATGGGAGTTACACTCCGAGAGCATACATAGCCAGACGTAGGCACTCTCTTCTACATACAGTTATTCGTTTCATAACGATTAACTAAATCATGGGAGTTACACTCCGAGAGCATAGCCAGACGCAGGCACTCTCTTCAACATACAGTTATTCGTTTCATAACGATTAACTAAATCATGGGAGTTACACTCCGAGAGCATAGCCAGACGCAGGCACTCTCTTCAACATACAGTTATTCGTTTCATAACGATTAACTAAATCATGGGAGTTACACTCCGAGAGCATAGCCAGACGCAGGCACTCTCTTCAACATACAGTTATTCGTTTCATAACGATTAACTAAATCATGGGAGTTACACTCCGAGAGCATAGCCAGACGCAGGCACTCTCTTCTACATACAGTTATTCGTTTCATAACGATTAACTAAATCATGGGAGTTACACTCCGAGAGCATAGCCAGACGCAGGCACTCTCTTCAACATACAGTTATTCGTTTCAAAACGATTAACTAAATCATAGGAGTTACACTCCGAGAGCATAGCCAGACGCAGGCACTCTCTTCAACATACAGTTATTCGTTTCATAACGATTAACTAAATCATGGGAGTTACACTCCGAGAGCATAGCCAGACGCAGGCACTCTCTTCTACATACAGTTATTCGTTTCATAACGATTAACTAAATCATGGGAGTTACACTCCGAGAGCATAGCCAGACGCAGGCACTCTCTTCAACATACAGTTATTCGTTTCATAACGATTAACTAAATCATGGGAGTTACACTCCGAGAGCATAGCCAGACGCAGGCACTCTCTTCAACATACAGTTATTCGTTTCATAACGATTAACTAAATCATGGGAGTTACACTCCGAGAGCATACATAGCCAGACGTAGGCACTCTCTTCTACATACAGTTATTCGTTTCATAACGATTAACTAAATCATGGGAGTTACACTCCGAGAGCATAGCCAGACGCAGGCACTCTCTTCAACATACAGTTATTCGTTTCATAACGATTAACTAAATCATGGGAGTTACACTCCGAGAGCATAGCCAGACGCAGGCACTCTCTTCAACATACAGTTATTCGTTTCATAACGATTAACTAAATCATGGGAGTTACACTCCGAGAGCATAGCCAGACGCAGGCACTCTCTTCAACATACAGTTATTCGTTTCATAACGATTAACTAAATCATGGGAGTTACACTCCGAGAGCATAGCCAGACGCAGGCACTCTCTTCAACATACAGTTATTCGTTTCATAACGATTAACTAAATCATGGGAGTTACACTCCGAGAGCATAGCCAGACGCAGGCACTCTCTTCAACATACAGTTATTCGTTTCATAACGATTAACTAAATCATGGGAGTTACACTCCGAGAGCATAGCCAGACGCAGGCACTCTCTTCAACATACAGTTATTCGTTTCATAACGATTAACTAAATCATGGGAGTTACACTCCGAGAGCATACATAGCCAGACGTAGGCACTCTCTTCTACATACAGTTATTCGTTTCATAACGATTAACTAAATCATGGGAGTTACACTCCGAGAGCATAGCCAGACGCAGGCACTCTCTTCAACATACAGTTATTCGTTTCATAACGATTAACTAAATCATGGGAGTTACACTCCGAGAGCATACATAGCCAGACGTAGGCACTCTCTTCTACATACAGTTATTCGTTTCATAACGATTAACTAAATCATGGGAGTTACACTCCGAGAGCATAGCCAGACGCAGGCACTCTCTTCAACATACAGTTATTCGTTTCATAACGATTAACTAAATCATGGGAGTTACACTCCGAGAGCATAGCCAGACGCAGGCACTCTCTTCAACATACAGTTATTCGTTTCATAACGATTAACTAAATCATGGGAGTTACACTCCGAGAGCATAGCCAGACGCAGGCACTCTCTTCAACATACAGTTATTCGTTTCATAACGATTAACTAAATCATGGGAGTTACACTCCGAGAGCATAGCCAGACGCAGGCACTCTCTTCAACATACAGTTATTCGTTTCATAACGATTAACTAAATCATGGGAGTTACACTCCGAGAGCATACATAGCCAGACGTAGGCACTCTCTTCTACATACAGTTATTCGTTTCATAACGATTAACTAAATCATGGGAGTTACACTCCGAGAGCATAGCCAGACGCAGGCACTCTCTTCAACATACAGTTATTCGTTTCATAACGATTAACTAAATCATGGGAGTTACACTCCGAGAGCATAGCCAGACGCAGGCACTCTCTTCAACATACAGTTATTCGTTTCATAACGATTAACTAAATCATGGGAGTTACACTCCGAGAGCATAGCCAGATGCAGGCACTCTCTTCAACATACAGTTATTCGTTTCATAACGATTAACTAAATCATGGGAGTTACACTCCGAGAGCATAGCCAGACGCAGGCACTCTCTTCTACATACAGTTATTCGTTTCATAACGATTAACTAAATCATGGGAGTTACACTCCGAGAGCATAGCCAGAACAAGGCACTCTCTTCAACATACAGTTATTCGTTTCATAACGATTAACTAAATCATGGGAGTTACACTCCGAGAGCATAGCCAGACGCAGGCACTCTCTTCAACATACAGTTATTCGTTTCATAACGATTAACTAAATCATGGGAGTTACACTCCGAGAGCATATATAGCCAGACGTAGGCACTCTCTTCTACATACAGTTATTCATTTCATAACGATTAACTAAATCATGGGAGTTACACTCCGAGAGCATAGCCAGACGCAGGCACTCTCTTCTACATACAGTTATTCGTTTCATAACGATTAACTAAATCATGGGAGTTACACTCCGAGAGCATAGCCAGACGCAGGCACTCTCTTCAACATACAGTTATTCGTTTCAAAACGATTAACTAAATCATGGGAGTTACACTCCGAGAGCATAGCCAGACGCAGGCACTCTCTTCAACATACAGTTATTCGTTTCATAACGATTAACTAAATCATGGGAGTTACACTCCGAGAGCATAGCCAGACGCAGGCACTCTCTTCTACATACAGTTATTCGTTTCATAACGATTAACTAAATCATGGGAGTTACACTCCGAGAGCATAGCCAGACGCAGGCACTCTCTTCAACATACAGTTATTCGTTTCATAACGATTAACTAAATCATGGGAGTTACACTCCGAGAGCATAGCCAGACGCAGGCACTCTCTTCAACATACAGTTATTCGTTTCATAACGATTAACTAAATCATGGGAGTTACACTCCGAGAGCATACATAGCCAGACGTAGGCACTCTCTTCTACATACAGTTATTCGTTTCATAACGATTAACTAAATCATGGGAGTTACACTCCAAGAGCATAGCCAGACGCAGGCACTCTCTTCAACATACAGTTATTCGTTTCATAACGATTAACTAAATCATGGGAGTTACACTCCGAGAGCATAGCCAGACGCAGGCACTCTCTTCAACATACAGTTATTCGTTTCATAACGATTAACTAAATCATGGGAGTTACACTCCGAGAGCATAGCCAGACGCAGGCACTCTCTTCTACATACAGTTATTCGTTTCATAACGATTAACTAAATCATGGGAGTTACACTCCGAGAGCATAGCCAGACGCAGGCACTCTCTTCAACATACAGTTATTCGTTTCATAACGATTAACTAAATCATGGGAGTTACACTCCGAGAGCATAGCCAGACGCAGGCACTCTCTTCAACATACAGTTATTCGTTTCATAACGATTAACTAAATCATGGGAGTTACACTCCGAGAGCATACATAGCCAAACGTAGGCACTCTCTTCTACATACAGTTATTCGTTTCATAACGATTAACTAAATCATGGGAGTTACACTCCGAGAGCATAGCCAGACGCAGGCACTCTCTTCTACATACAGTTATTCGTTTCATAACGATTAACTAAATCATGGGAGTTACACTCCGAGAGCATAGCCAGACGCAGGCACTCTCTTCAACATACAGTTATTCGTTTCACAACGATTAACTAAATCATGGGAGTTACACTCCGAGAGCATAGCCAGACGCAGGCACTCTCTTCAACATACAGTTATTCGTTTCATAACGATTAACTAAATCATGGGAGTTACACTCCGAGAGCATAGCCAGACGCAGGCACTCTCTTCTACATACAGTTATTCGTTTCATAACGATTAACTAAATCATGGGAGTTACACTCCGAGAGCATAGCCAGACGCAGGCACTCTCTTCAACATACAGTTATTCGTTTCATAACGATTAACTAAATCATGGGAGTTACACTCCGAGAGCATAGCCAGACGCAGGCACTCTCTTCAACATACAGTTATTCGTTTCATAACGATTAACTAAATCATGGGAGTTACACTCCGAGAGCATAGCCAGACGCAGGCACTCTCTTCAACATACAGTTATTCGTTTCATAACGATTAACTAAATCATGGGAGTTACACTCCGAGAGCATACATAGCCAGACGCAGGCACTCTCTTCTACATACAGTTATTCGTTTCATAACGATTAACTAAATCATGGGAGTTACACTCCGAGAGCATAGCCAGACGCAGGCACTCTCTTCAACATACAGTTATTCGTTTCATAACGATTAACTAAATCATGGGAGTTACACTCCGAGAGCATACATAGCCAGACGCAGGCACTCTCTTCAACATACAGTTATTCGTTTCATAACGATTAACTAAATCATGGGAGTTACACTCCGAGAGCATACATAGCCAGACGTAGGCACTCTCTTCTACATACAGTTATTCGTTTCATAACGATTAACTAAATCATGGGAGTTACACTCCGAGAGCATAGCCAGACGCAGGCACTCTCTTCAACATACAGTTATTCGTTTCATAACGATTAACTAAATCATGGGAGTTACACTCCGAGAGCATAGCCAGACGCAGGCACTCTCTTCAACATACAGTTATTCGTTTCATAACGATTAACTAAATCATGGGAGTTACACTCCGAGAGCATACATAGCCAGACGTAGGCACTCTCTTCAACATACAGTTATTCGTTTCATAACGATTAACTAAATCATGGGAGTTACACTCCGAGAGCATAGCCAGACGCAGGCACTCTCTTCAACATACAGTTATTCGTTTCATAACGATTAACTAAATCATGGGAGTTACACTCCGAGAGCATAGCCAGACGCAGGCACTCTCTTCAACATACAGTTATTCGTTTCATAACGATTAACTAAATCATGGGAGTTACACTCCGAGAGCATACATAGCCAGACGTAGGCACTCTCTTCAACATACAGTTATTCGTTTCATAACGATTAACTAAATCATGGGAGTTACACTCCGAGAGCATAGCCAGACGCAGGCACTCTCTTCAACATACAGTTATTCGTTTCATAACGATTAACTAAATCATGGGAGTTACACTCCGAGAGCATACATAGCCAGACGTAGGCACTCTCTTCTACATACAGTTATTCGTTTCATAACGATTAACTAAATCATGGGAGTTACACTCCGAGAGCATAGCCAGACGCAGGCACTCTCTTCAACATACAGTTATTCGTTTCATAACGATTAACTAAATCATGGGAGTTACACTCCGAGAGCATAGCCAGACGCAGGCACTCTCTTCAACATACAGTTATTCGTTTCATAACGATTAACTAAATCATGGGAGTTACACTCCGAGAGCATAGCCAGAACAAGGCACTCTCTTCAACATACAGTTATTCGTTTCATAACGATTAACTAAATCATGGGAGTTACACTCCGAGAGCATAGCCAGACGCAGGCACTCTCTTCAACATACAGTTATTCGTTTCATAACGATTAACTAAATCATGGGAGTTACACTCCGAGAGCATACATAGCCAGACGCAGGCACTCTCTTCAACATACAGTTATTCGTTTCATAACGATTAACTAAATCATGGGAGTTACACTCCGAGAGCATACATAGCCAGACGTAGGCACTCTCTTCTACATACAGTTATTCGTTTCATAACGATTAACTAAATCATGGGAGTTACACTCCGAGAGCATAGCCAGACGCAGGCACTCTCTTCTACATACAGTTATTCGTTTCATAACGATTAACTAAATCATGGGAGTTACACTCCGAGAGCATAGCCAGACGCAGGCACTCTCTTCAACATACAGTTATTCGTTTCATAACGATTAACTAAATCATGGGAGTTACACTCCGAGAGCATACATAGCCAGACGTAGGCACTCTCTTCAACATACAGTTATTCGTTTCATAACGATTAACTAAATCATGGGAGTTACACTCCGAGAGCATAGCCAGACGCAGGCACTCTCTTCAACATACAGTTATTCGTTTCATAACGATTAACTAAATCATGGGAGTTACACTCCGAGAGCATAGCCAGACGCAGGCACTCTCTTCAACATACAGTTATTCGTTTCATAACGATTAACTAAATCATGGGAGTTACACTCCGAGAGCATACATAGCCAGACGTAGGCACTCTCTTCAACATACAGTTATTCGTTTCATAACGATTAACTAAATCATGGGAGTTACACTCCGAGAGCATAGCCAGACGCAGGCACTCTCTTCAACATACAGTTATTCGTTTCATAACGATTAACTAAATCATGGGAGTTACACTCCGAGAGCATAGCCAGACGCAGGCACTCTCTTCAACATACAGTTATTCGTTTCATAACGATTAACTAAATCATGGGAGTTACACTCCGAGAGCATACATAGCCAGACGCAGGCACTCTCTTCTACATACAGTTATTCGTTTCATAACGATTAACTAAATCATGGGAGTTACACTCCGAGAGCATAGCCAGACGCAGGCACTCTCTTCAACATACAGTTATTCGTTTCATAACGATTAACTAAATCATGGGAGTTACACTCCGAGAGCATACATAGCCAGACGCAGGCACTCTCTTCAACATACAGTTATTCGTTTCATAACGATTAACTAAATCATGGGAGTTACACTCCGAGAGCATACATAGCCAGACGTAGGCACTCTCTTCTACATACAGTTATTCGTTTCATAACGATTAACTAAATCATGGGAGTTACACTCCGAGAGCATAGCCAGACGCAGGCACTCTCTTCAACATACAGTTATTCGTTTCATAACGATTAACTAAATCATGGGAGTTACACTCCGAGAGCATAGCCAGACGCAGGCACTCTCTTCAACATACAGTTATTCGTTTCATAACGATTAACTAAATCATGGGAGTTACACTCCGAGAGCATACATAGCCAGACGTAGGCACTCTCTTCAACATACAGTTATTCGTTTCATAACGATTAACTAAATCATGGGAGTTACACTCCGAGAGCATAGCCAGACGCAGGCACTCTCTTCAACATACAGTTATTCGTTTCATAACGATTAACTAAATCATGGGAGTTACACTCCGAGAGCATAGCCAGACGCAGGCACTCTCTTCAACATACAGTTATTCGTTTCATAACGATTAACTAAATCATGGGAGTTACACTCCGAGAGCATACATAGCCAGACGTAGGCACTCTCTTCAACATACAGTTATTCGTTTCATAACGATTAACTAAATCATGGGAGTTACACTCCGAGAGCATAGCCAGACGCAGGCACTCTCTTCAACATACAGTTATTCGTTTCATAACGATTAACTAAATCATGGGAGTTACACTCCGAGAGCATACATAGCCAGACGTAGGCACTCTCTTCTACATACAGTTATTCGTTTCATAACGATTAACTAAATCATGGGAGTTACACTCCGAGAGCATAGCCAGACGCAGGCACTCTCTTCAACATACAGTTATTCGTTTCATAACGATTAACTAAATCATGGGAGTTACACTCCGAGAGCATAGCCAGACGCAGGCACTCTCTTCAACATACAGTTATTCGTTTCATAACGATTAACTAAATCATGGGAGTTACACTCCGAGAGCATAGCCAGAACAAGGCACTCTCTTCAACATACAGTTATTCGTTTCATAACGATTAACTAAATCATGGGAGTTACACTCCGAGAGCATAGCCAGACGCAGGCACTCTCTTCAACATACAGTTATTCGTTTCATAACGATTAACTAAATCATGGGAGTTACACTCCGAGAGCATAGCCAGACGCAGGCACTCTCTTCAACATACAGTTATTCGTTTCATAACGATTAACTAAATCATGGGAGTTACACTCCGAGAGCATAGCCAGAACAAGGCACTCTCTTCAACATACAGTTATTCGTTTCATAACGATTAACTAAATCATGGGAGTTACACTCCGAGAGCATACATAGCCAGAAGTAGGCACTCTCTTCTACATACAGTTATTCGTTTCATAACGATTAACTAAATCATGGGAGTTACACTCCGAGAGCATAGCCAGACGCAGGCACTCTCTTCAACATACAGTTATTCGTTTCATAACGATTAACTAAATCATGGGAGTTACACTCCGAGAGCATACATAGCCAGACGCAGGCACTCTCTTCAACATACAGTTATTCGTTTCATAACGATTAACTAAATCATGGGAGTTACACTCCGAGAGCATACATAGCCAGACGTAGGCACTCTCTTCTACATACAGTTATTCGTTTCATAACGATTAACTAAATCATGGGAGTTACACTCCGAGAGCATAGCCAGACGCAGGCACTCTCTTCAACATACAGTTATTCGTTTCATAACGATTAACTAAATCATGGGAGTTACACTCCGAGAGCATAGCCAGACGCAGGCACTCTCTTCAACATACAGTTATTCGTTTCAAAACGATTAACTAAATCATGGGAGTTACACTCCGAGAGCATAGCCAGACGCAGGCACTCTCTTCAACATACAGTTATTCGTTTCATAACGATTAACTAAATCATGGGAGTTACACTCCGAGAGCATAGCCAGACGCAGGCACTCTCTTCTACATACAGTTATTCGTTTCATAACGATTAACTAAATCATGGGAGTTACACTCCGAGAGCATAGCCAGACGCAGGCACTCTCTTCAACATACAGTTATTCGTTTCATAACGATTAACTAAATCATGGGAGTTACACTCCGAGAGCATACATAGCCAGACGTAGGCACTCTCTTCAACATACAGTTATTCGTTTCATAACGATTAACTAAATCATGGGAGTTACACTCCGAGAGCATACATAGCCAGACGTAGGCACTCTCTTCAACATACAGTTATTCGTTTCATAACGATTAACTAAATCATGGGAGTTACACTCCGAGAGCATAGCCAGACGCAGGCACTCTCTTCAACATACAGTTATTCGTTTCATAACGATTAACTAAATCATGGGAGTTACACTCCGAGAGCATAGCCAGACGCAGGCACTCTCTTCAACATACAGTTATTCGTTTCATAACGATTAACTAAATCATGGGAGTTACACTCCGAGAGCATAGCCAGACGCAGGCACTCTCTTCAACATACAGTTATTCGTTTCATAACGATTATCTAAATCATGGGAGTTACACTCCGAGAGCATAGCCAGACGCAGGCACTCTCTTCTACATACAGTTATTCGTTTCATAACGATTAACTAAATCATGGGAGTTACACTCCGAGAGCATAGCCAGACGCAGGCACTCTCTTCAACATACAGTTATTCGTTTCATAACGATTAACTAAATCATGGGAGTTACACTCCGAGAGCAGAGCCAGACGCAGGCACTCTCTTCAACATACAGTTATTCGTTTCATAACGATTAACTAAATCATGGGAGTTACACTCCGAGAGCATAGCCAGACGCAGGCACTCTCTTCAACATACAGTTATTCGTTTCATAACGATTAACTAAATCATGGGAGTTACACTCCGAGAGCATACATAGCCAGACGTAGGCACTCTCTTCTACATACAGTTATTCGTTTCATAACGATTAACTAAATCATGGGAGTTACACTCCGAGAGCATAGCCAGACGCAGGCACTCTCTTCAACATACAGTTATTCGTTTCATAACGATTAACTAAATCATGGGAGTTACACTCCGAGAGCATAGCCAGACGCAGGCACTCTCTTCAACATACAGTTATTCGTTTCATAACGATTAACTAAATCATGGGAGTTACACTCCGAGAGCATAGCCAGACGCAGGCACTCTCTTCAACATACAGTTATTCGTTTCATAACGATTAACTAAATCATGGGAGTTACACTCCGAGAGCATAGCCAGACGCAGGCACTCTCTTCAACATACAGTTATTCGTTTCATAACGATTAACTAAATCATGGGAGTTACACTCCGAGAGCATAGCCAGACGCAGGCACTCTCTTCAACATACAGTTATTCGTTTCATAACGATTAACTAAATCATGGGAGTTACACTCCGAGAGCATACATAGCCAGACGTAGGCACTCTCTTCAACATACAGTTATTCGTTTCATAACGATTAACTAAATCATGGGAGTTACACTCCGAGAGCATACATAGCCAGACGTAGGCACTCTCTTCAACATACAGTTATTCGTTTCATAACGATTAACTAAATCATGGGAGTTACACTCCGAGAGCATACATAGCCAGACGTAGGCACTCTCTTCAACATACAGTTATTCGTTTCATAACGATTAACTAAATCATGGGAGTTACACTCCGAGAGCATAGCCAGACGCAGGCACTCTCTTCAACATACAGTTATTCGTTTCATAACGATTAACTAAATCATGGGAGTTACACTCCGAGAGCATACATAGCCAGACGTAGGCACTCTCTTCTACATACAGTTATTCGTTTCATAACGATTAACTAAATCATGGGAGTTACACTCCGAGAGCATAGCCAGACGCAGGCACTCTCTTCAACATACAGTTATTCGTTTCATAACGATTAACTAAATCATGGGAGTTACACTCCGAGAGCATAGCCAGACGCAGGCACTCTCTTCAACATACAGTTATTCGTTTCATAACGATTAACTAAATCATGGGAGTTACACTCCGAGAGCATAGCCAGACGCAGGCACTCTCTTCTACATACAGTTATTCGTTTCATAACGATTAACTAAATCATGGGAGTTACACTCCGAGAGCATAGCCAGACGCAGGCACTCTCTTCAACATACAGTTATTCGTTTCATAACGATTAACTAAATCATGGGAGTTACACCCCGAGAGCATAGCCAGACGCAGGCACTCTCTTCTACATACAGTTATTCGTTTCATAACGATTAACTAAATCATGGGAGTTACACTCCGAGAGCATAGCCAGACGCAGGCACTCTCTTCAACATACAGTTATTCGTTTCATAACGATTAACTAAATCATGGGAGTTACACTCCGAGAGCATACATAGCCAGACGTAGGCACTCTCTTCTACATACAGTTATTCGTTTCATAACGATTAACTAAATCATGGGAGTTACACTCCGAGAGCATAGCCAGACGCAGGCACTCTCTTCAACATACAGTTATTCGTTTCATAACGATTAACTAAATCATGGGAGTTACACTCCGAGAGCATAGCCAGACGCAGGCACTCTCTTCAACATACAGTTATTCGTTTCATAACGATTAACTAAATCATGGGAGTTACACTCCGAGAGCATAGCCAGACGCAGGCACTCTCTTCAACATACAGTTATTCGTTTCATAACGATTAACTAAATCATGGGAGTTACACTCCGAGAGCATAGCCAGACGCAGGCACTCTCTTCAACATACAGTTATTCGTTTCATAACGATTAACTAAATCGTGGGAGTTACACTCCGAGAGCATACATAGCCAGACGTAGGCACTCTCTTCTACATACAGTTATTCGTTTCATAACGATTAACTAAATCATGGGAGTTACACTCCGAGAGCATAGCCAGACGCAGGCACTCTCTTCAACATACAGTTATTCGTTTCATAACGATTAACTAAATCATGGGAGTTACACTCCGAGAGCATACATAGCCAGACGTAGGCACTCTCTTCTACATACAGTTATTCGTTTCATAACGATTAACTAAATCATGGGAGTTACACTCCGAGAGCATAGCCAGACGCAGGCACTCTCTTCAACATACAGTTATTCGTTTCATAACGATTAACTAAATCATGGGAGTTACACTCCGAGAGCATAGCCAGACGCAGGCACTCTCTCCAACATACAGTTATTCGTTTCATAACGATTAACTAAATCATGGGAGTTACACTCCGAGAGCATAGCCAGACGCAGGCACTCTCTTCTACATACAGTTATTCGTTTCATAACGATTAACTAAATCATGGGAGTTACACTCCGAGAGCATAGCCAGACGCAGGCACTCTCTTCAACATACAGTTATTCGTTTCATAACGATTAACTAAATCATGGGAGTTACACTCCGAGAGCATAGCCAGACGCAGGCACTCTCTTCAACATACAGTTATTCGTTTCATAACGATTAACTAAATCATGGGAGTTACACTCCGAGAGCATACATAGCCAGACGTAGGCACTCTCTTCTACATACAGTTATTCGTTTCATAACGATTAACTAAATCATGGGAGTTACACTCCGAGAGCATAGCCAGACGCAGGCACTCTCTTCAACATACAGTTATTCGTTTCATAACGATTAACTAAATCATGGGAGTTACACTCCGAGAGCATAGCCAGACGCAGGCACTCTCTTCAACATACAGTTATTCGTTTCATAACGATTAACTAAATCATGGGAGTTACACTCCGAGAGCATAGCCAGACGCAGGCACTCTCTTCTACATACAGTTATTCGTTTCATAACGATTAACTAAATCATGGGAGTTACACTCCGAGAGCATAGCCAGACGCAGGCACTCTCTTCAACATACAGTTATTCGTTTCATAACGATTAACTAAATCATGGGAGTTACACTCCGAGAGCAGAGCCAGACGCAGGCACTCTCTTCAACATACAGTTATTCGTTTCATAACGATTAACTAAATCATGGGAGTTACACTCCGAGAGCATAGCCAGACGCAGGCACTCTCTTCAACATACAGTTATTCGTTTCATAACGATTAACTAAATCATGGGAGTTACACTCCGAGAGCATACATAGCCAGACGTAGGCACTCTCTTCAACATACAGTTATTCGTTTCATAACGATTAACTAAATCATGGGAGTTACACTCCGAGAGCATAGCCAGACGCAGGCACTCTCTTCAACATACAGTTATTCGTTTCATAACGATTAACTAAATCATGGGAGTTACACTCCGAGAGCATAGCCAGACGCAGGCACTCTCTTCAACATACAGTTATTCGTTTCATAACGATTAACTAAATCATGGGAGTTACACTCCGAGAGCATAGCCAGACGCAGGCACTCTCTTCAACATACAGTTATTCGTTTCATAACGATTAACTAAATCATGGGAGTTACACTCCGAGAGCATAGCCAGACGCAGGCACTCTCTTCAACATACAGTTATTCGTTTCATAACGATTAACTAAATCATGGGAGTTACACTCCGAGAGCATAGCCAGACGCAGGCACTCTCTTCAACATACAGTTATTCGTTTCATAACGATTAACTAAATCATGGGAGTTACACTCCGAGAGCATACATAGCCAGACGTAGGCACTCTCTTCAACATACAGTTATTCGTTTCATAACGATTAACTAAATCATGGGAGTTACACTCCGAGAGCATACATAGCCAGACGTAGGCACTCTCTTCAACATACAGTTATTCGTTTCATAACGATTAACTAAATCATGGGAGTTACACTCCGAGAGCATACATAGCCAGACGTAGGCACTCTCTTCAACATACAGTTATTCGTTTCATAACGATTAACTAAATCATGGGAGTTACACTCCGAGAGCATAGCCAGACGCAGGCACTCTCTTCAACATACAGTTATTCGTTTCATAACGATTAACTAAATCATGGGAGTTACACTCCGAGAGCATACATAGCCAGACGTAGGCACTCTCTTCTACATACAGTTATTCGTTTCATAACGATTAACTAAATCATGGGAGTTACACTCCGAGAGCATAGCCAGACGCAGGCACTCTCTTCAACATACAGTTATTCGTTTCATAACGATTAACTAAATCATGGGAGTTACACTCCGAGAGCATAGCCAGACGCAGGCACTCTCTTCAACATACAGTTATTCGTTTCATAACGATTAACTAAATCATGGGAGTTACACTCCGAGAGCATAGCCAGACGCAGGCACTCTCTTCTACATACAGTTATTCGTTTCATAACGATTAACTAAATCATGGGAGTTACACTCCGAGAGCATAGCCAGACGCAGGCACTCTCTTCAACATACAGTTATTCGTTTCATAACGATTAACTAAATCATGGGAGTTACACTCCGAGAGCATAGCCAGACGCAGGCACTCTCTTCTACATACAGTTATTCGTTTCATAACGATTAACTAAATCATGGGAGTTACACTCCGAGAGCATAGCCAGACGCAGGCACTCTCTTCAACATACAGTTATTCGTTTCATAACGATTAACTAAATCATGGGAGTTACACTCCGAGAGCATACATAGCCAGACGTAGGCACTCTCTTCTACATACAGTTATTCGTTTCATAACGATTAACTAAATCATGGGAGTTACACTCCGAGAGCATAGCCAGACGCAGGCACTCTCTTCAACATACAGTTATTCGTTTCATAACGATTAACTAAATCGTGGGAGTTACACTCCGAGAGCATAGCCAGACGCAGGCACTCTCTTCAACATACAGTTATTCGTTTCATAACGATTAACTAAATCATGGGAGTTACACTCCGAGAGCATAGCCAGACGCAGGCACTCTCTTCAACATACAGTTATTCGTTTCATAACGATTAACTAAATCATGGGAGTTACACTCCGAGAGCATAGCCAGACGCAGGCACTCTCTTCAACATACAGTTATTCGTTTCATAACGATTAACTAAATCGTGGGAGTTACACTCCGAGAGCATACATAGCCAGACGTAGGCACTCTCTTCTACATACAGTTATTCGTTTCATAACGATTAACTAAATCATGGGAGTTACACTCCGAGAGCATAGCCAGACGCAGGCACTCTCTTCAACATACAGTTATTCGTTTCATAACGATCAACTAAATCATGGGAGTTACACTCCGAGAGCATACATAGCCAGACGTAGGCACTCTCTTCTACATACAGTTATTCGTTTCATAACGATTAACTAAATCATGGGAGTTACACTCCGAGAGCATAGCCAGACGCAGGCACTCTCTTCAACATACAGTTATTCGTTTCATAACGATTAACTAAATCATGGGAGTTACACTCCGAGAGCATAGCCAGACGCAGGCACTCTCTCCAACATACAGTTATTCGTTTCATAACGATTAACTAAATCATGGGAGTTACACTCCGAGAGCATAGCCAGACGCAGGCACTCTCTTCTACATACAGTTATTCGTTTCATAACGATTAACTAAATCATGGGAGTTACACTCCGAGAGCATAGCCAGACGCAGGCACTCTCTTCAACATACAGTTATTCGTTTCATAACGATTAACTAAATCATGGGAGTTACACTCCGAGAGCATAGCCAGACGCAGGCACTCTCTTCAACATACAGTTATTCGTTTCATAACGATTAACTAAATCATGGGAGTTACACTCCGAGAGCATACATAGCCAGACGTAGGCACTCTCTTCTACATACAGTTATTCGTTTCATAACGATTAACTAAATCATGGGAGTTACACTCCGAGAGCATAGCCAGACGCAGGCACTCTCTTCAACATACAGTTATTCGTTTCATAACGATTAACTAAATCATGGGAGTTACACTCCGAGAGCATAGCCAGACGCAGGCATTCTCTTCAACATACAGTTATTCGTTTCATAACGATTAACTAAATCATGGGAGTTACACTCCGAGAGCATAGCCAGACGCAGGCACTCTCTTCTACATACAGTTATTCGTTTCATAACGATTAACTAAATCATGGGAGTTACACTCCGAGAGCATAGCCAGACGCAGGCACTCTCTTCAACATACAGTTATTCGTTTCATAACGATTAACTAAATCATGGGAGTTACACTCCGAGAGCATAGCCAGACGCAGGCACTCTCTTCAACATACAGTTATTCGTTTCATAACGATTAACTAAATCATGGGAGTTACACTCCGAGAGCATACATAGCCAGACGTAGGCACTCTCTTCTACATACAGTTATTCGTTTCATAACGATTAACTAAATCATGGGAGTTACACTCCGAGAGCATAGCCAGACGCAGGCACTCTCTTCAACATACAGTTATTCGTTTCATAACGATTAACTAAATCATGGGAGTTACACTCCGAGAGCATAGCCAGACGCAGGCACTCTCTTCAACATACAGTTATTCGTTTCATAACGATTAACTAAATCATGGGAGTTACACTCCGAGAGCATAGCCAGACGCAGGCACTCTCTCCAACATACAGTTATTCGTTTCATAACGATTAACTAAATCATGGGAGTTACACTCCGAGAGCATAGCCAGACGCAGGCACTCTCTTCTACATACAGTTATTCGTTTCATAACGATTAACTAAATCATGGGAGTTACACTCCGAGAGCATAGCCAGACGCAGGCACTCTCTTCAACATACAGTTATTCGTTTCATAACGATTAACTAAATCATGGGAGTTACACTCCGAGAGCATAGCCAGACGCAGGCACTCTCTTCAACATACAGTTATTCGTTTCATAACGATTAACTAAATCATGGGAGTTACACTCCGAGAGCATAGCCAGACGCAGGCACTCTCTTCAACATACAGTTATTCGTTTCATAACGATTAACTAAATCATGGGAGTTACACTCCGAGAGCATAGCCAGACGCAGGCACTCTCTTCAACATACAGTTATTCGTTTCATAACGAATAACTAAATCGTGGGAGTTACACTCCGAGAGCATACATAGCCAGACGTAGGCCACTCTCTTCTACATACAGTTATTCGTTTCATAACGATTAACTAAATCATGGGAGTTACACTCCGAGAGCATAGCCAGACGCAGGCACTCTCTTCAACATACAGTTATTCGTTTCATAACGATTAACTAAATCATGGGAGTTACACTCCGAGAGCATACATAGCCAGACGTAGGCACTCTCTTCTACATACAGTTTATTCGTTTCATAACGATTAACTAAATCATGGGAGTTACACTCCGAGAGCATAGCCAGACGCAGGCACTCTCTTCAACATACAGTTATTCGTTTCATAACGATTAACTAAATCATGGGAGTTACACTCCGAGAGCATAGCCAGACGCAGGCACTCTCTTCAACATACAGTTATTCGTTTCATAACGATTAACTAAATCATGGGAGTT
>NW_025576067.1:0-22283 GCF_905147105.1 Pieris brassicae
GAGGGCAAAAAATAAACCTTCATTGGCTCAAGGCGCACATTGGCACGCCAGGGAACGAAAGAGCAGATGAGCTGGCTAAAGAAGCGGCTGAAAAACTCAAAACAAAACCTGAGTATGACAAACGGCCGCTTTCTGATGTGAAAAGACAAATAAGGAGAAACACCTTGGAAGCCTGGCAGAAGAGATACACAAAAACTCACACGGGAGCCGTAACAAAACAATTCCTGCCAGATATAAGAGCAGCCTACAAAATTATCAGGCATAAGATGCTTCAAGAAAATACGATACAGGTTCTCACTGGTCATGGGGCATTCGCAGAATATCTACATAGATTTAAATTAAAGGACGACGCGACATGCCCCTGCGACCATACAACGCCGCAAAGCGCCACCCACATGCTCGTAGAGTGCCCAATATTGGGGATGTCAAGATATAACCTTGAGTCTCAGATAGACAAAGTGATGTCCGTAGCAGAGTTGCCATCTATCCTTAGAGACTCAAGGGCGCAATTAGAAAGATTCTGCAAAGAAATAGTAGCAAAAACAAGGCAAATGAATGGAAGCGGAGGCGGGGGTCAAGGTGTCGTGCGACCAGCGGCGGCTCGCCCATGAATATTGTTATAATATTAAAGGAGAAGCTCGGCCGCGAGCCGGCAGCGACAAACACCCGCAACTCCAACTCAACTAGAATTAACACGGCTTAAGGTTTATGACTATAATGTAAATAAACAAATATAATGATTTAATGTAAATAATATACAAAACAACAGTACTTAAACAATAAGGTAATTATAATGAAATAAATAGAATAAGAATACAAATGAAAACCAATGTATGAAGAACAAACTTGTGAAATCCCCAATAAAGAGTCCAGTTTTCTGTAGTTTTAATCATAGGAGCTTAGATAAACAACGGCCCCGGCGATAAAGTAGCCGGGGGAGGTAGGCCTTACTAGGGTCAAAAAAAAAAAAAAAAAAAAAAAAAACCTAACCTAACCTAACCTAACCTAACCTAACCTAACCTAACCTAACCTAACCTAACCTAACCGATTTATAAACAGTTTCACTAATCCAAAGCCAATAACAGTTAATATATTGAAAAAACGCATTTATTAACAGTATTTTCGTAAAACCAATGAGAAATAGATAAACGAAACCGATTTATAAACAGTTTCACTAATTCAAAGCCAATAACAGTTAATCTTTTGAAAAAACGCATTTATTAACAGTATTTTCGTAAAACCAAGGAGAAATAAATAAAGGAAACCGATTTATAAACAGTTTCACTAATCCAAAGCCAATAACAGTTAATCTTTTGAAAAAACGCATTTATTAACAGTATTTTCGTAAAACCAAGGAGAAATAGATAAAGGAAACCGATTTATAAACAGTTTCACTAATCCAAAGCCAATAACAGTTAATCTTTTGAAAAAACGCATCTATTAACAGTATTTTCGTTAAACCAAGGAGAAATAGATAAACGAAACCGATTTATAAACAGTATCACTAATCCAAAGCCAATAACAGTTAATCTTTTGAAAAAACGCATTTAGTAACAGTATTTTCGTAAAACCAAGGAGAAATAGATAAACGAAACCGATTTATAAACAGTATCACTAATCCAAAGCCAATAACAGTTAATCTTTTGAAAAAACGCATCTATTAACAGTATTTTCGTTAAACCAAGGAGAAATAGATAAACGAAACCGATTTATAAACAGTTTCACTAATCCAAAGCCAATAACAGTTAATATATTGAAAAAACGCATTTATTAACAGTATTTTCGTAAAACCAAGGAGAAATAGATAAACGAAACCAATTTATAAACAGTTTCACTAATCCAAAGCCAATAACAGTTAATCTTTTGAAAAAACGCATTTATTAACAGTATTTTCGTAAAACCAAGGAGAAATAAATAAAGGAAACCGATTTATAAACAGTTTCACTAATCCAAAGCCAATAACAGTTAATCTTTTGAAAAAACGCATTTATTAACAGTATTTTCGTAAAACCAAGGAGAAATAGATAAACGAAACCGATTTATAAACAGTTTCACTAATCCAAAGCCAATAACAGTTAATCTTTTGAAAAAACGCATTTATTAACAGTATTTTCGTAAAACCAAGGAGAAATAGATAAACGAAACCGATTTATAAACAGTTTCACTAATCCAAAGCCAATAACAGTTAATCTTTTGAAAAAACGCATTTATTAACAGTATTTTCGTTAAACCAAGGAGAAATAGATAAACGAAACCGATTTATAAACAGTATCACTAATCCAAAGCCAATAACAGTTAATCTTTTGAAAAAACGCATTTATTTACAGTATTTTCGTAAAACCAAGGAGAAATAGATAATCGAAACCGATTTACAAACAGTATCACTAATCCAAATAATCAAATCAATTTCAATAATCCAAAGCCAATAACAGTTAATCTTTTGAAAAAACGCATTTATTAACAGTATTATCGTAAAACCAAGGAGAAATAGATAAACGAAACCGATTTATAAACAGTTTCACTAATCCAAAGCCAATAACAGTTAATCTTTTGAAAAAACGCATCTATTAACAGTATTTTCGTTAAACCAAGGAGAAATAGATAAACGAAACCGATTTATAAACAGTATCACTAATCCAAAGCCAATAACAGATAATCTTTTGAAAAAACGCATTTAGTAACAGTATTTTCGTAAAACCAAGGAGAAATAGATAATCGAAACCGATTTACAAACAGTATCACTAATCCAAATAATCAAATCAATTTCAATAATCCAAAGCCAATAACAGTTAATCTTTTGAAAAAACGCATCTATTAACAGTATTTTCGTTAAACCAAGGAGAAATAGATAAACGAAACCGATTTATAAACAGTATCACTAATCCAAAGCCAATAACAGTTAATCTTTTGAAAAAACGCCTTTATTAACAGTATTTTCGTTTAACCAAGGAGAAATAGATAAACGAAATCGATTTATAAACAGTATCACTAATCCAAAGCCAATAACAGTTAATCTTTTGAAAAAAACGCATTTAGTAACAGTATTTTCGTAAAACCAAGGAGAAAAAGATAATCGAAACCGATTTACAAACAGTATCACTAATCCAAATAATCAAATCAATTTCAATAATCCAAAGCCAATAACAGTTAATCTTTTGAAAAAACGCATTTATTAACAGTATTTTCGTAAAACCAAGGAGAAATAGATAAAGGAAACCGATTTATAAACAGTTTCACTAATCCAAATAATCAAATCAATTTCAATAATCCAAAGCCAATAACAGTTAATCTTTTGAAAAAAACGCATTTATTAACAGTATTTTCGGAAAACCAAGGAGAAATAGATAAAGGAAACCGATTTATAAACAGTTTCACTAATCCAAAGCCAATAACAGTTAATCTTTTGAAAAAACGCATTTATTAACAGTATTTTCGTAAAACCAAGGAGAAATAGATAAACGAAACCGATATATAAACAGTATCACCAATCCAAATAATCAAATCAATTTCAATAATCCAAAGCCAATAACAGTTAATCTTTTGAAAAAACGCATTTATTAACAGTATTTTCGTAAAACCAAGGAGAAATAGATAAACGAAACCGATATATAAACAGTATCACCAATCCAAATAATCAAATCAATTTCAATAATCCAAAGCCAATAACAGTTAATATTTTGAAAAAACGCATTTATTAACAGTATTTTCGGAAAACCAAGGAGAAATAGATAAAGGAAACCGATTTATAAACAGTTTCACTAATCCAAAGCCAATAACAGTTAATCTTTTGAAAAAACGCATTTATTAACAGTATTTTCGTAAAACCAAGGAGAAATAGATAAACGAAACCGATTTATAAACAGTATCACTAATCCAAAGCCAATAACAGTTAATCTTTTGAAAAAACGCATTTATTAACAGTATTTTCGTAAAACCAAGGAGAAATAGATAAACGAAACCAATTTATAAACAGTTTCACTAATCCAAAGCCAATAACAGTTAATCTTTTGAAAAAAATGCATTTACTAATAGTATTTTCGTATAACCAAGAGAAATAGATAAACAAAACCGATTTATAAACAGTTTCACTAATCCAAAGCCAATAACAGTTAATCTTTTGAAAAAACTCATTTATTAACAGTATTTTCGTAAAACCAAGGAGTAATAGATAAACGAAACCAATTTATAAACAGTTTCACTAATCCAAATAATCAAATCAATTTCAATAATCCAAAGCCAATAACAGTTAATCTTTTGAAAAAACGCATTTATTAACAGTATTTTCGTAAAACCAAGGAGAAATAGATAAACGAAACCGATATATAAACAGTATCACCAATCCAAATAATCAAATCAATTTCAATAATCCAAAGCCAATAACAGTTAATCTTTTGAAAAAACGCATTTATTAACAGTATTTTCGTAAAACCAAGGAGAAATAGATAAACGAAACCGATATATAAACAGTATCACTAATCCAAATAATCAAATCAATTTCAATAATCCAAAGCCAATAACAGTTAATCTTTTGAAAAAACGCATTTATTAACAGTATTTTCGTAAAACCAAGGAGAAATAGATAAACGAAACTGATTTATAAACAGTTTCACTAATCCAAAGCCAATAACAGTTAATCTTTTGAAAAAACGCATTTATTAACAGTATTTTCATAAAAACCAAGGAGAAATAGATAAACGAAACCGATTTATAAACAGTTTCACTAATCCAAAGCCAATAACAGTTAATCTTTTGAAAAAAATGCATTTACTAATAGTATTTTCGTATAACCAAGAGAAATAGATAAACGAAACCGATTTATAAACAGTTTCACTAATCCAAAGCCAATAACAGTTAATCTTTTGAAAAAACGCATTTATGAACAGTATTTTCGTAAAACCAAGGAGAAATAGATAAACGAAACCAATTTATAAACAGTTTCACTAATCCAAAGCCAATAATAGTTAATCTTTTGAAAAAAATGCATTTACTAATAGTATTTTCGTATAACCAAGAGAAATAGATAAACGAAACCGATATATAAACAGTATCACCAATCCAAATAATCAAATCAATTTCAATAATCCAAAGCCAATAACAGTTAATCTTTTGAAAAAACGCATTTATTAACAGTATTTTCGTAAAACCAAGGAGAAATAGATAAACGAAACCGATATATAAACAGTATCACCAATCCAAATAATCAAATCAATTTCAATAATCCAAAGCCAATAACAGTTAATCTTTTGAAAAAACGCATTTATTAACAGTATTTTCGGAAAACCAAGGAGAAATAGATAAAGGAAACCGATTTATAAACAGTTTCACTAATCCAAAGCCAATAACAGTTAATCTTTTGAAAAAACGCATTTATTAACAGTATTTTCGTAAAACCAAGGAGAAATAGATAAACGAAACCGATTTATAAACAGTATGACTAATCCAAAGCCAATAACAGTTAATCTTTTGAAAAAAATGCATTTATTAACAGTATTTTCGTATAACCAAAAGAAATAGATAAACGAAACCGGTTTATAAACAGTTTCACTAATCCAAAGCCAATAACAGTTAATCTTTTGAAAAAACGCATTTATTAACAGTATTTTCGGAAAACCAAGGAGAAATAGATAAACGAAACCGATATATAAACAGTATCACCAATCCAAATAATCAAATCAATTTCAATAATCCAAAGCCAATAACAGTTAATCTTTTGAAAAAACGCATTTATTAACAGTATTTTCGTAAAACCAAGGAGAAATAGATAAAGGAAACCGATTTATAAACAGTTTCACTAATCCAAAGCCAATAACAGTTAATCTTTTGAAAAAACGCATTTAGTAACAGTATTTTCGTAAAACCAAGGAGAAATAGATAATCGAAACCGATTTACAAACAGTATCACTAATCCAAATAATCAAATCAATTTCAATAATCCAAAGCCAATAACAGTTAATCTTTTGAAAAAACGCATTTATTAACAGTATTTTCGTAAAACCAAGGAGAAATAGATAAATGAAACCGATTTATAAACAGTTTCACTAATCCAAAGCCAATAACAGTTAATATATTGAAAAAACGCATTTATTAACAGTATTTTCGTAAAACCAAGGAGAAATAGATAAACGAAACCGATTTATAAACAGTTTCACTAATCCAAAGCCAATAACAGTTAATCTTTTGAAAAAACGCATTTATTAACAGTATTTTCGTAAAACCAAGGAGAAATAAATAAAGGAAACCGATTTATAAACAGTTTCACTAATCCAAAGCCAATAACAGTTAATCTTTTGAAAAAACGCATTTATTAACAGTATTTTCGTAAAACCAAGGAGAAATAGATAAACGAAACCGATTTATAAACAGTATCACTAATCCAAAGCCAATAACAGTTAATCTTTTGAAAAAACGCATTTAGTAACAGTATTTTCGTAAAACCAAGGAGAAATAGATAATCGAAACCGATTTACAAACAGTATCACTAATCCAAATAATCAAATCAATTTCAATAATCCAAAGCCAATAACAGTTAATCTTTTGAAAAAACGCATTTATTAACAGTATTTTCGTAAAACCAAGGAGAAATAGATAAACGAAACCGATTTATAAACAGTTTCACTAATCCAAAGCCAATAACAGTTAATCTTTTGAAAAAACGCATCTATTAACAGTATTTTCGTTAAACCAAGGAGAAATAGATAAACGAAACCGATTTATAAACAGTATCACTAATCCAAAGCCAATAACAGATAATCTTTTGAAAAACGCATTTAGTAACAGTATTTTCGTAAAACCAAGGAGAAATAGATAATCGAAACCGATTTACAAACAGTATCACTAATCCAAATAATCAAATCAATTTCAATAATCCAAAGCCAATAACAGTTAATCTTTTGAAAAAACGCATTTATTAACAGTATTTTCGTAAAACCAAGGAGAAATAGATAAACGAAACCGATTTATAAACAGTATGACTAATCCAAAGCCAATAACAGTTAATCTTTTGAAAAAAATGCATTTACTAATAGTATTTTCGTATAACCAAGAGAAATAGATAAACGAAACCGATTTATAAACAGTTTCACTAATCCAAAGCCAATGACAGTTAATCTTTTGAAAAAACGCATTTATTAACAGTATTTTCGTAAAACCAAGGAGAAATAGATAAACGAAACCAATTTATAAACAGTTTCACTAATCCAAAGCCAATAACAGTTAATCTTTTGAAAAAAATGCATTTACTAATAGTATTTTCGTATAACCAAGAGAAATAGATAAACGAAACCGATTTATAAACAGTTTCACTAATCCAAAGCCAATAACAGTTAATCTTTTGAAAAAACGCATTTATTAACAGTATTTTCGTAAAACCAAGGAGTAATAGATAAACGAAACCAATTTATAAACAGTTTCACTAATCCAAATAATCAAATCAATTTCAATAATCCAAAGCCAATAACAGTTAATCTTTTGAAAAAACGCATTTATTAACAGTATTTTCGTAAAACCAAGGAGAAATAGATAAACGAAACCGATATATAAACAGTATCACCAATCCAAATAATCAAATCAATTTCAATAATCCAAAGCCAATAACAGTTAATCTTTTGAAAAAACGCATTTATTAACAGTATTTTCGTAAAACCAAGGAGAAATAGATAAAGGAAACCGATTTATAAACAGTTTCACTAATCCAAAGCCAATAACAGTTAATCTTTTGAAAAAACGCATTTATTAACAGTATTTTCGTAAAACCAAGGAGAAATAGATAATCGAAACCGATTTACAAACAGTATCACTAATCCAAATAATCAAATCAATTTCAATAATCCAAAGCCAATAACAGTTAATCTTTTGAAAAAACGCATTTATTAACAGTATTTTCGTAAAACCAAGGAGAAATAGATAAATGAAACCGATTTATAAACAGTTTCACTAATCCAAAGCCAATAACAGTTAATATATTGAAAAAACGCATTTATTAACAGTATTTTCGTAAAACCAAGGAGAAATAGATAAACGAAACCGATATATAAACAGTATCACCAATCCAAATAATCAAATCAATTTCAATAATCCAAAGCCAATAACAGTTAATCTTTTGAAAAAACGCATTTATTAACAGTATTTTCGTAAAACCAAGGAGAAATAGATAAACGAAACCGATATATAAACAGTATCACCAATCCAAATAATCAAATCAATTTCAATAATCCAAAGCCAATAACAGTTAATCTTTTGAAAAAACGCATTTATTAACAGTATTTTCGGAAAACCAAGGAGAAATAGATAAAGGAAACCGATTTATAAACAGTTTCACTAATCCAAAGCCAATAACAGTTAATCTTTTGAAAAAACGCATTTATTAACAGTATTTTCGTAAAACCAAGGAGAAATAGATAAACGAAACCGATTTATAAACAGTATCACTAATCCAAAGCCAATAACAGTTAATCTTTTGAAAAAACGCATTTATTAACAGTATTTTCGTAAAACCAAGGAGAAATAGATAAACGAAACCAATTTATAAACAGTTTCACTAATCCAAAGCCAATAACAGTTAATCTTTTGAAAAAAATGCATTTACTAATAGTATTTTCGTATAACCAAGAGAAATAGATAAACAAAACCGATTTATAAACAGTTTCACTAATCCAAAGCCAATAACAGTTAATCTTTTGAAAAAACGCATTTATTAACAGTATTTTCGTAAAACCAAGGAGAAATAGATAAACGAAACCAATTTATAAACAGTTTCACTAATCCAAAGCCAATAACAGTTAATCTTTTGAAAAAAATGCATTTACTAATAGTATTTTCGTATAACCAAGAGAAATAGATAAACGAAACCGATATATAAACAGTATCACCAATCCAAATAATCAAATCAATTTCAATAATCCAAAGCCAATAACAGTTAATCTTTTGAAAAAACGCATTTATTAACAGTATTTTCGTAAAACCAAGGAGAAATAGATAAACGAAACCGATATATAAACAGTTTCACCAATCCAAATAATCAAATCAATTTCAATAATCCAAAGCCAATAACAGTTAATCTTTTGAAAAAACGCATTTATTAACAGTATTTTCGTAAAACCAAGGAGAAATAGATAAACGAAACCGATTTATAAACAGTTTCACTAATCCAAAGCCAATAACAGTTAATCTTTTGAAAAAACGCATTTAGTAACAGTATTTTCGTAAAACCAAGGAGAAATAGATAATCGAAACCGATTTACAAACAGTATCACTAATCCAAATAATCAAATCAATTTCAATAATCCAAAGCCAATAACAGTTAATCTTTTGAAAAAACGCATTTATTAACAGTATTTTCGTTAAACCAAGGAGAAATAGATAAACGAAACCGATTTATAAACAGTATCACTAATCCAAAGCCAATAACAGTTAATCTTTTGAAAAAACGCATTTATTAACAGTATTTTCGTAAAACCAAGGAGAAATAGATAAATGAAACCGATTTATAAACAGTTTCACTAATCCAAAGCCAATAACAGTTAATATATTGAAAAAACGCATTTATTAACAGTATTTTCGTAAAACCAAGGAGAAAAAGATAATCGAAACCGATTTACAAACAGTATCACTAATCCAAATAATCAAATCAATTTCAATAATCCAAAGCCAATAACAGTTAATCTTTTGAAAAAACGCATTTATTAACAGTATTTTCGTAAAACCAAGGAGAAATAGATAAAGGAAACCGATTTATAAACAGTTTCACTAATCCAAATAATCAAATCAATTTCAATAATCCAAAGCCAATAACAGTTAATCTTTTGAAAAAACGCATTTATTAACAGTATTTTCGGAAAACCAAGGAGAAAAAGATAATCGAAACCGATTTACAAACAGTATCACTAATCCAAATAATCAAATCAATTTCAATAATCCAAAGCCAATAACAGTTAATCTTTTGAAAAAACGCATTTATTAACAGTATTTTCGTAAAACCAAGGAGAAATAGATAAACGAAACCGATTTATAAACAGTTTCACTAATCCAAATAATCAAATCAATTTCAATAATCCAAAGCCAATAACAGTTAATCTTTTGAAAAAAACGCATTTATTAACAGTATTTTCGTAAAACCAAGGAGAAATAGATAAAGGAAACCGATTTATAAACAGTTTCACTAATCCAAAGCCAATAACAGTTAATATTTTGAAAAAACGCATTTATTAACAGTATTTTCGTAAAACCAAGGAGAAATAGATAAACGAAACCGATATATAAACAGTATCACCAATCCAAATAATCAAATCAATTTCAATAATCCAAAGCCAATAACAGTTAATCTTTTGAAAAAACGCATTTATTAACAGTATTTTCGTAAAACCAAGGAGAAATAGATAAACGAAACCGATATATAAACAGTATCACCAATCCAAATAATCAAATCAATTTCAATAATCCAAAGCCAATAACAGTTAATCTTTTGAAAAAACGCATTTATTAACAGTATTTTCGGAAAACCAAGGAGAAATAGATAAAGGAAACCGATTTATAAACAGTTTCACTAATCCAAAGCCAATAACAGTTAATCTTTTGAAAAAACGCATTTATTAACAGTATTTTCGTAAAACCAAGGAGAAATAGATAAACGAAACCGATTTATAAACAGTATCACTAATCCAAAGCCAATAACAGTTAATCTTTTGAAAAAACGCATTTATTAACAGTATTTTCGTAAAACCAAGGAGAAATAGATAAACGAAACCAATTTATAAACAGTTTCACTAATCCAAAGCCAATAACAGTTAATCTTTTGAAAAAAATGCATTTACTAATAGTATTTTCGTATAACCAAGAGAAATAGATAAACAAAACCGATTTATAAACAGTTTCACTAATCCAAAGCCAATAACAGTTAATCTTTTGAAAAAACGCATTTATTAACAGTATTTTCGTAAAACCAAGGAGTAATAGATAAACGAAACCAATCTATAAACAGTTTCACTAATCCAAATAATCAAATCAATTTCAATAATCCAAAGCCAATAACAGTTAATCTTTTGAAAAAACGCATTTATTAACAGTATTTTCGTAAAACCAAGGAGAAATAGATAAACGAAACCAATTTATAAACAGTTTCACTAATCCAAAGCCAATAACAGTTAATCTTTTGAAAAAAATGCATTTACTAATAGTATTTTCGTATAACCAAGAGAAATAGATAAACAAAACCGATTTATAAACAGTTTCACTAATCCAAAGCCAATAACAGTTAATCTTTTGAAAAAACGCATTTATTAACAGTATTTTCGTAAAACCAAGGAGTAATAGATAAACGAAACCAATCTATAAACAGTTTCACTAATCCAAATAATCAAATCAATTTCAATAATCCAAAGCCAATAACAGTTAATCTTTTGAAAAAACGCATTTATTAACAGTATTTTCGTAAAACCAAGGAGAAATAGATAAACGAAACCGATATATAAACAGTATCACCAATCCAAATAATCAAATCAATTTCAATAATCCAAAGCCAATAACAGTTAATCTTTTGAAAAAACGCATTTATTAACAGTATTTTCGTAAAACCAAGGAGAAATAGATAAACGAAACCGATATATAAACAGTATCACTAATCCAAATAATCAAATCAATTTCAATAATCCAAAGCCAATAACAGTTAATCTTTTGAAAAAACGCATTTATTAACAGTATTTTCGTAAAACCAAGGAGAAATAGATAAACGAAACTGATTTATAAACAGTTTCACTAATCCAAAGCCAATAACAGTTAATCTTTTGAAAAAACGCATTTATTAACAGTATTTTCATAAAAACCAAGGAGAAATAGATAAACGAAACCGATTTATAAACAGTTTCACTAATCCAAAGCCAATAACAGTTAATCTTTTGAAAAAAATGCATTTACTAATAGTATTTTCGTATAACCAAGAGAAATAGATAAACGAAACCGAATTATAAACAGTTTCACTAATCCAAAGCCAATAACAGTTAATCTTTTGAAAAAACGCATTTATTAACAGTATTTTCGTAAAACCAAGGAGAAATAGATAAACGAAACCAATTTATAAACAGTTTCACTAATCCAAAGCCAATAACAGTTAATCTTTTGAAAAAAATGCATTTACTAATAGTATTTTCGTATAACCAAGAGAAATAGATAAACGAAACCGATATATAAACAGTATCACCAATCCAAATAATCAAATCAATTTCAATAATCCAAAGCCAATAACAGTTAATCTTTTGAAAAAACGCATTTATTAACAGTATTTTCGTAAAACCAAGGAGAAATAGATAAACGAAACCGATATATAAACAGTATCACCAATCCAAATAATCAAATCAATTTCAATAATCCAAAGCCAATAACAGTTAATCTTTTGAAAAAACGCATTTATTAACAGTATTTTCGTAAAACCAAGGAGAAATAGATAAACGAAACCGATTTATAAACAGTTTCACTAATCCAAAGCCAATAACAGTTAATCTTTTGAAAAAACGCATTTAGTAACAGTATTTTCGTAAAACCAAGGAGAAATAGATAATCGAAACCGATTTACAAACAGTATCACTAATCCAAATAATCAAATCAATTTCAATAATCCAAAGCCAATAACAGTTAATCTTTTGAAAAAACGCATTTATTAACAGTATTTTCGTTAAACCAAGGAGAAATAGATAAACGAAACCGATTTATAAACAGTATCACTAATCCAAAGCCAATAACAGTTAATCTTTTGAAAAAACGCATTTATTAACAGTATTTTCGTAAAACCAAGGAGAAATAGATAAATGAAACCGATTTATAAACAGTTTCACTAATCCAAAGCCAATAACAGTTAATCTTTTGAAAAAACGCATTTAGTAACAGTATTTTCGTAAAACCAAGGAGAAATAGATAAACGAAACCGATATATAAACAGTATCACTAATCCAAATAATCAAATCAATTTCAATAATCCAAAGCCAATAACAGTTAATCTTTTGAAAAAACGCATTTATTAACAGTATTTTCGTTAAACCAAGGAGAAATAGATAAACGAAACCGATTTATAAACAGTATCACTAATCCAAAGCCAATAACAGTTAATCTTTTGAAAAAACGCATTTATTAACAGTATTTTCGTAAAACCAAGGAGAAATAGATAAATGAAACCGATTTATAAACAGTTTCACTAATCCAAAGCCAATAACAGTTAATATATTGAAAAAACGCATTTATTAACAGTATTTTCGTAAAACCAAGGAGAAAAAGATAAACGAAACCGATTTACAAACAGTATCACTAATCCAAATAATCAAATCAATTTCAATAATCCAAAGCCAATAACAGTTAATCTTTTGAAAAAACGCATTTATTAACAGTATTTTCGTAAAACCAAGGAGAAATAGATAAAGGAAACCGATTTATAAACAGTTTCACTAATCCAAATAATCAAATCAATTTCAATAATCCAAAGCCAATAACAGTTAATCTTTTGAAAAAAACGCATTTATTAACAGTATTTTCGGAAAACCAAGGAGAAATAGATAAAGGAAACCGATTTATAAACAGTTTCACTAATCCAAAGCCAATAACAGTTAATATTTTGAAAAAACGCATTTATTAACAGTATTTTCGTAAAACCAAGGAGAAATAGATAAACGAAACCGATATATAAACAGTATCACCAATCCAAATAATCAAATCAATTTCAATAATCCAAAGCCAATAACAGTTAATCTTTTGAAAAAAACGCATTTATTAACAGTATTTTCGTAAAACCAAGGAGAAATAGATAAACGAAACCGATATATAAACAGTATCACCAATCCAAATAATCAAATCAATTTCAATAATCCAAAGCCAATAACAGTTAATCTTTTGAAAAAACGCATTTATTAACAGTATTTTCGGAAAACCAAGGAGAAATAGATAAAGGAAACCGATTTATAAACAGTTTCACTAATCCAAAGCCAATAACAGTTAATCTTTTGAAAAAACGCATTTATTAACAGTATTTTCGTAAAACCAAGGAGAAATAGATAAACGAAACCGATTTATAAACAGTATCACTAATCCAAAGCCAATAACAGTTAATCTTTTGAAAAAACGCATTTATTAACAGTATTTTCGTAAAACCAAGGAGAAATAGATAAACGAAACCAATTTATAAACAGTTTCACTAATCCAAAGCCAATAACAGTTAATCTTTTGAAAAAAATGCATTTACTAATAGTATTTTCGTATAACCAAGAGAAATAGATAAACAAAACCGATTTATAAACAGTTTCACTAATCCAAAGCCAATAACAGTTAATCTTTTGAAAAAACGCATTTATTAACAGTATTTTCGTAAAACCAAGGAGAAATAGATAAACGAAACCAATTTATAAACAGTTTCACTAATCCAAATAATCAAATCAATTTCAATAATCCAAAGCCAATAACAGTTAATCTTTTGAAAAAACGCATTTATTAACAGTATTTTCGTAAAACCAAGGAGAAATAGATAAACGAAACCGATATATAAACAGTATCACCAATCCAAATAATCAAATCAATTTCAATAATCCAAAGCCAATAACAGTTAATCTTTTGAAAAAACGCATTTATTAACAGTATTTTCGTAAAACCAAGGAGAAATAGATAAACGAAACCGATATATAAACAGTATCACTAATCCAAATAATCAAATCAATTTCAATAATCCAAAGCCAATAACAGTTAATCTTTTGAAAAAACGCATTTATTAACAGTATTTTCGTAAAACCAAGGAGAAATAGATAAACGAAACCAATTTATAAACAGTTTCACTAATCCAAAGCCAATAACAGTTAATCTTTTGAAAAAAATGCATTTACTAATAGTATTTTCGTATAACCAAGAGAAATAGATAAACGAAACCGATATATAAACAGTATCACCAATCCAAATAATCAAATCAATTTCAATAATCCAAAGCCAATAACAGTTAATCTTTTGAAAAAACGCATTTATTAACAGTATTTTCGTAAAACCAAGGAGAAATAAATAAAGGAAACCGATTTATAAACAGTTTCACTAATCCAAAGCCAATAACAGTTAATCTTTTGAAAAAACGCATTTATTAACAGTATTTTCGTAAAACCAAGGAGAAATAGATAAACGAAACCGATTTATAAACAGTATCACTAATCCAAAGCCAATAACAGTTAATCTTTTGAAAAAACGCATTTAGTAACAGTATTTTCGTAAAACCAAGGAGAAATAGATAATCGAAACCGATTTACAAACAGTATCACTAATCCAAATAATCAAATCAATTTCAATAATCCAAAGCCAATAACAGTTAATCTTTTGAAAAAACGCATTTATTAACAGTATTTTCGTAAAACCAAGGAGAAATAGATAAACGAAACCGATTTATAAACAGTTTCACTAATCCAAAGCCAATAACAGTTAATCTTTTGAAAAAACGCATCTATTAACAGTATTTTCGTTAAACCAAGGAGAAATAGATAAACGAAACCGATTTATAAACAGTATCACTAATCCAAAGCCAATAACAGATAATCTTTTGAAAAACGCATTTAGTAACAGTATTTTCGTAAAACCAAGGAGAAATAGATAATCGAAACCGATTTACAAACAGTATCACTAATCCAAATAATCAAATCAATTTCAATAATCCAAAGCCAATAACAGTTAATCTTTTGAAAAAACGCATTTATTAACAGTATTTTCGTAAAACCAAGGAGAAATAGATAAACGAAACCGATTTATAAACAGTATGACTAATCCAAAGCCAATAACAGTTAATCTTTTGAAAAAACGCATTTATTAACAGTATTTTCGGAAAACCAAGGAGAAATAGATAAAGGAAACCGATTTATAAACAGTTTCACTAATCCAAAGCCAATAACAGTTAATCTTTTGAAAAAACGCATTTATTAACAGTATTTTCGTAAAACCAAGGAGAAATAGATAAACGAAACCGATTTATAAACAGTATCACTAATCCAAAGCCAATAACAGTTAATCTTTTGAAAAAACGCATTTATTAACAGTATTTTCGTAAAACCAAGGAGAAATAGATAAACGAAACCAATTTATAAACAGTTTTACTAATCCAAAGCCAATAACAGTTAATCTTTTGAAAAAAATGCATTTACTAATAGTATTTTCGTATAACCAAGAGAAATAGATAAACAAAACCGATTTATAAACAGTTTCACTAATCCAAAGCCAATAACAGTTAATCTTTTGAAAAAACGCATTTATTAACAGTATTTTCGTAAAACCAAGGAGTAATAGATAAACGAAACCAATCTATAAACAGTTTCACTAATCCAAATAATCAAATCAATTTCAATAATCCAAAGCCAATAACAGTTAATCTTTTGAAAAAACGCATTTATTAACAGTATTTTCGTAAAACCAAGGAGAAATAGATAAACGAAACCAATTTATAAACAGTTTCACTAATCCAAAGCCAATAACAGTTAATCTTTTGAAAAAAATGCATTTACTAATAGTATTTTCGTATAACCAAGAGAAATAGATAAACAAAACCGATTTATAAACAGTTTCACTAATCCAAAGCCAATAACAGTTAATCTTTTGAAAAAACGCATTTATTAACAGTATTTTCGTAAAACCAAGGAGTAATAGATAAACGAAACCAATCTATAAACAGTTTCACTAATCCAAATAATCAAATCAATTTCAATAATCCAAAGCCAATAACAGTTAATCTTTTGAAAAAACGCATTTATTAACAGTATTTTCGTAAAACCAAGGAGAAATAGATAAACGAAACCGATATATAAACAGTATCACCAATCCAAATAATCAAATCAATTTCAATAATCCAAAGCCAATAACAGTTAATCTTTTGAAAAAACGCATTTATTAACAGTATTTTCGTAAAACCAAGGAGAAATAGATAAACGAAACCGATATATAAACAGTATCACTAATCCAAATAATCAAATCAATTTCAATAATCCAAAGCCAATAACAGTTAATCTTTTGAAAAAACGCATTTATTAACAGTATTTTCGTAAAACCAAGGAGAAATAGATAAACGAAACTGATTTATAAACAGTTTCACTAATCCAAAGCCAATAACAGTTAATCTTTTGAAAAAACGCATTTATTAACAGTATTTTCATAAAAACCAAGGAGAAATAGATAAACGAAACCGATTTATAAACAGTTTCACTAATCCAAAGCCAATAACAGTTAATCTTTTGAAAAAAATGCATTTACTAATAGTATTTTCGTATAACCAAGAGAAATAGATAAACGAAACCGAATTATAAACAGTTTCACTAATCCAAAGCCAATAACAGTTAATCTTTTGAAAAAACGCATTTATTAACAGTATTTTCGTAAAACCAAGGAGAAATAGATAAACGAAACCAATTTATAAACAGTTTCACTAATCCAAAGCCAATAACAGTTAATCTTTTGAAAAAAATGCATTTACTAATAGTATTTTCGTATAACCAAGAGAAATAGATAAACGAAACCGATATATAAACAGTATCACCAATCCAAATAATCAAATCAATTTCAATAATCCAAAGCCAATAACAGTTAATCTTTTGAAAAAACGCATTTATTAACAGTATTTTCGTAAAACCAAGGAGAAATAGATAAACGAAACCGATATATAAACAGTATCACCAATCCAAATAATCAAATCAATTTCAATAATCCAAAGCCAATAACAGTTAATCTTTTGAAAAAACGCATTTATTAACAGTATTTTCGTAAAACCAAGGAGAAATAGATAAACGAAACCGATTTATAAACAGTTTCACTAATCCAAAGCCAATAACAGTTAATCTTTTGAAAAAACGCATTTAGTAACAGTATTTTCGTAAAACCAAGGAGAAATAGATAATCGAAACCGATTTACAAACAGTATCACTAATCCAAATAATCAAATCAATTTCAATAATCCAAAGCCAATAACAGTTAATCTTTTGAAAAAACGCATTTATTAACAGTATTTTCGTTAAACCAAGGAGAAATAGATAAACGAAACCGATTTATAAACAGTATCACTAATCCAAAGCCAATAACAGTTAATCTTTTGAAAAAACGCATTTATTAACAGTATTTTCGTAAAACCAAGGAGAAATAGATAAACGAAACCGATTTATAAACAGTTTCACTAATCCAAAGCCAATAACAGTTAATATATTGAAAAAACGCATTTATTAACAGTATTTTCGTAAAACCAAGGAGAAAAAGATAATCGAAACCGATTTACAAACAGTATCACTAATCCAAATAATCAAATCAATTTCAATAATCCAAAGCCAATAACAGTTAATCTTTTGAAAAAACGCATTTATTAACAGTATTTTCGTAAAACCAAGGAGAAATAGATAAAGGAAACCGATTTATAAACAGTTTCACTAATCCAAATAATCAAATCAATTTCAATAATCCAAAGCCAATAACAGTTAATCTTTTGAAAAAAACGCATTTATTAACAGTATTTTCGTAAAACCAAGGAGAAATAGATAAAGGAAACCGATTTATAAACAGTTTCACTAATCCAAAGCCAATAACAGTTAATATTTTGAAAAAACGCATTTATTAACAGTATTTTCGTAAAACCAAGGAGAAATAGATAAACGAAACCGATTTATAAACAGTATCACCAATCCAAATAATCAAATCAATTTCAATAATCCAAAGCCAATAACAGTTAATCTTTTGAAAAAACGCATTTATTAACAGTATTTTCGTAAAACCAAGGAGAAATAGATAAACGAAACCGATATATAAACAGTATCACCAATCCAAATAATCAAATCAATTTCAATAATCCAAAGCCAATAACAGTTAATCTTTTGAAAAAACGCATTTATTAACAGTATTTTCGTAAAACCAAGGAGAAATAGATAAAGGAAACCGATTTATAAACAGTTTCACTAATCCAAAGCCAATAACAGTTAATCTTTTGAAAAAACGCATTTATTAACAGTATTTTCGTAAAACCAAGGAGAAATAGATAAACGAAACCGATTTATAAACAGTATCACTAATCCAAAGCCAATAACAGTTAATCTTTTGAAAAAACGCATTTATTAACAGTATTTTCGTAAAACCAAGGAGAAATAGATAAACGAAACCGATTTATAAACAGTTTCACTAATCCAAAGCCAATAACAGTTAATCTTTTGAAAAAAATGCATTTACTAATAGTATTTTCGTATAACCAAGAGAAATAGATAAACAAAACCGATTTATAAACAGTTTCACTAATCCAAAGCCAATAACAGTTAATCTTTTGAAAAAACGCATTTATTAACAGTATTTTCGTAAAACCAAGGAGTAATAGATAAACGAAACCAATCTATAAACAGTTTCACTAATCCAAATAATCAAATCAATTTCAATAATCCAAAGCCAATAACAGTTAATCTTTTGAAAAAACGCATTAATTAACAGTATTTTCGTAAAACCAAGGAGAAATAGATAAACGAAACCGATATATTAACAGTATCACCAATCCAAATAATCAAATCAATTTCAATAATCCAAAGCCAATAACAGTTAATCTTTTGAAAAAACGCATTTATTAACAGTATTTTCGTAAAACCAAGGAGAAATAGATAAACGAAACCGATATATAAACAGTATCACTAATCCAAATAATCAAATCAATTTCAATAATCCAAAGCCAATAACAGTTAATCTTTTGAAAAAACGCATTTATTAACAGTATTTTCGTAAAACCAAGGAGAAATAGATAAACGAAACTGATTTATAAACAGTTTCACTAATCCAAAGCCAATAACAGTTAATCTTTTGAAAAAACGCATTTATTAACAGTATTTTCATAAAAACCAAGGAGAAATAGATAAACGAAACCGATTTATAAACAGTTTCACTAATCCAAAGCCAATAACAGTTAATCTTTTGAAAAAAATGCATTTACTAATAGTATTTTCGTATAACCAAGAGAAATAGATAAACGAAACCGAATTATAAACAGTTTCACTAATCCAAAGCCAATAACAGTTAATCTTTTGAAAAAACGCATTTATTAACAGTATTTTCGTAAAACCAAGGAGAAATAGATAAACGAAACCAATTTATAAACAGTTTCACTAATCCAAAGCCAATAACAGTTAATCTTTTGAAAAAAATGCATTTACTAATAGTATTTTCGTATAACCAAGAGAAATAGATAAACGAAACCGATATATAAACAGTATCACCAATCCAAATAATCAAATCAATTTCAATAATCCAAAGCCAATAACAGTTAATCTTTTGAAAAAACGCATTTATTAACAGTATTTTCGTAAAACCAAGGAGAAATAGATAAAGGAAACCGATTTATAAACAGTTTCACTAATCCAAAGCCAATAACAGTTAATCTTTTGAAAAAACGCATTTATTAACAGTATTTTCGTAAAACCAAGGAGAATAGATAATCGAAACCGATTTACAAACAGTATCACTAATCCAAATAATCAAATCAATTTCAATAATCCAAAGCCAATAACAGTTAATCTTTTGAAAAAACGCATTTATTAACAGTATTTTCGTAAAACCAAGGAGAAATAGATAAATGAAACCGATTTATAAACAGTTTCACTAATCCAAAGCCAATAACAGTTAATATATTGAAAAAAACGCATTTATTAACAGTATTTTCGTAAAACCAAGGAGAAATAGATAAACGAAACCGATATATAAACAGTATCACCAATCCAAATAATCAAATCAATTTCAATAATCCAAAGCCAATAACAGTTAATCTTTTGAAAAAACGCATTTATTAACAGTATTTTCGTAAAACCAAGGAGAAATAGATAAACGAAACCGATATATAAACAGTATCACCAATCCAAATAATCAAATCAATTTCAATAATCCAAAGCCAATAACAGTTAATCTTTTGAAAAAACGCATTTATTAACAGTATTTTCGGAAAACCAAGGAGAAATAGATAAAGGAAACCGATTTATAAACAGTTTCACTAATCCAAAGCCAATAACAGTTAATCTTTTGAAAAAACGCATTTATTAACAGTATTTTCGTAAAACCAAGGAGAAATAGATAATCGAAACCGATTTACAAACAGTATCACTAATCCAAATAATCAAATCAATTTCAATAATCCAAAGCCAATAACAGTTAATCTTTTGAAAAAACGCATTTATTAACAGTATTTTCGTAAAACCAAGGAGAAATAGATAAACGAAACCGATTTATAAACAGTTTCACTAATCCAAAGCCAATAACAGTTAATCTTTTGAAAAAACGCATCTATTAACAGTATTTTCGTTAAACCAAGGAGAAATAGATAAACGAAACCGATTTATAAACAGTATCACTAATCCAAAGCCAATAACAGATAATCTTTTGAAAAACGCATTTAGTAACAGTATTTTCGTAAAACCAAGGAGAAATAGATAATCGAAACCGATTTACAAACAGTATCACTAATCCAAATAATCAAATCAATTTCAATAATCCAAAGCCAATAACAGTTAATCTTTTGAAAAAACGCATTTATTAACAGTATTTTCGTAAAACCAAGGAGAAATAGATAAACGAAACCGATTTATAAACAGTATGACTAATCCAAAGCCAATAACAGTTAATCTTTTGAAAAAAATGCTTTTACTAATAGTATTTTCGTATAACCAAGAAAATAGATAAACGAAACCGATTTATAAACAGTTTCACTAATCCAAAGCCAATGACAGTTAATCTTTTGAAAAAAACGCATTTATTAACAGTATTTTCGTAAAACCAAGGAGAAATAGATAAACGAAACCAATTTATAAACAGTTTCACTAATCCAAAGCCAATAACAGTTAATCTTTTGAAAAAAAATGCATTTACTAATAGTATTTTCGTATAACCAAGAGAAATAGATAAACGAAACCGATTTATAAACAGTTTCACTAATCCAAAGCCAATAACAGTTAATCTTTTGAAAAAACGCATTTATTAACAGTATTTTCGTAAAACCAAGGAGTAATAGATAAACGAAACCAATTTATAAACAGTTTCACTAATCCAAATAATCAAATCAATTTCAATAATCCAAAGCCAATAACAGTTAATCTTTTGAAAAAACGCATTTATTAACAGTATTTTCGTAAAACCAAGGAGAAATAGATAAACGAAACCGATATATAAACAGTATCACCAATCCAAATAATCAAATCAATTTCAATAATCCAAAGCCAATAACAGTTAATCTTTTGAAAAAACGCATTTATTAACAGTATTTTCGTAAAACCAAGGAGAAATAGATAAACGAAACCGATATA
>NW_025576068.1:5000-7500 GCF_905147105.1 Pieris brassicae
CATATTATTAATAAATATAATTGTTTTTTTTGTTTTTTCTTTTCTTCAAATAAACCCACATTGCCATTTCTCTGAGCGTGTGCTGCGAGCTTCAACGAGAAACATATCTATCAATACAAATGTCTATGCAAAAAAAAGAAAACAAACAAAATCATATCAGTCAATAAAATAAATAATAATATTTTTTTACTACTACTACTACTACTACTAGTACTACTACGTGCTACTACTGCACGCCAATACACATACATAATAAAATGAAAAATCGTCTCTCTCTCGCTCGCTCTACGAGAAACATTCGACGTCCGCTCCAATGCCGACGCGGACTATTGCTCTCGGTATAGATGTGGAGCGAAACAGTCGTGCGCACAGCGTCGACTCGTTCTCGTTGCCGCGCGTCGTTCGTCTCAAATAGACACGAACGACGGACGAGAGAGAATGTGTTCTTGTTTTTGTGTTTGTGCGAAGTGTGAGAATATTATATACATATATTCGCGCATGGATGATATAGATATGGGTATGGATTTTCGGAGGAAATTATATCAAATTCGTATTTCGAATGCGAGACCGCCGAGATCTTTCCCAGCTCTCTCTCTCTCTGTGTGTGTGGTGTATAGTACATTTTATATATCTCTCTTGTGTCAACACAAAATAACAAAGAATATACATACTACTCCTCCTCATATTTTATATAATATAATATAAAATTATATTATAGCACCGCGTTCGCAGACCGTATGGTGATGTTACCAATCGACCAAGATTTGGGACCGTCTCCCCCGGTGTTATCTGTGATGTTAAAAGAATACGCTTCTAGGCACACCTCAACGCAGGGCGCCTAGCGTGTTCGACACGTGCGCGGTCGCCACGGCGACCGTATATGGAAAGAATGTATAAAAGAGGACGCACACGCGCCCATCGTCGAAACGGTGTGCGCAGCGTCGTGTTGGAATTTATCCCTCAAGCTCCGGGCGTTGATCGTATCTAGTGCGAATCATGCGTGTGTGTGCGCATGTAATTGCCAGCCGAGTTTTAATATGTTTACAATAACGTATTGAATAAAAATTGAGAAGTTGCGTTTAGATGAATGTTCAATTTTCAAATTGTCACAACATCGATTCCCGCCCGCGGGGTCGTGTTCGTTGCAGTTTTATGTCCCTCACAGTGGTCGAGCATCGTTGTACATCACCTCGTTGCGAGATCGTGACGGGACGGCCGCTCGTAGACCGGTCAAAGTTAGTCTATCGATATGAAGCGCGAACGTCGCGTCGCGTGCAAATTCGACGCGTTACGTTCACGCGTGTCGAGAAGGCGCGCGCGCAAGCGCGCGCCCCTCGACGCCGCCGAGCCAGCGGCTCGCCGAAGCCGCGTGACCGCGGTGTAGGCGTGTCGTTTGCGTAAGCAGCTCCCTGGTTGATCCTGCCAGTAGTTATATGCTTGTCTCAAAGATTAAGCCATGCATGTCTCAGTGCAAGCCGTATTAAGGCGATACCGCGAATGGCTCAATATATCAGTTTTGGTTCCTTAGATCTTACTCAGTTACTTGGATAACTGTGGTAATTCTAGAGCTAATACATGCAATCAGAACTCTGACCAGTGATGGGATGAGTGCTTTTATTAGATCAAAACCAATCGGCGGAGGGCCATGCGTCCGAAGTCGTTAATTTTGATGAATCTGGATAACTTTTGCCGATCGCACGGTCCAGTACCGGCGACGCATCTTTCAAATGTCTGCCTTATCAACTTTCGATGGTAGTTTCTGCGACTACCATGGTTGTCACGGGTAACGGGGAATCAGGGTTCGATTCCGGAGAGGGAGCCTGAGAAACGGCTACCACATCCAAGGAAGGCAGCAGGCGCGCAAATTACCCACTCCCGGCACGGGGAGGTAGTGACGAAAAATAACGATACGGGACTCTTACGAGGCCTCGTAATCGGAATGAGTACACTTTAAATATTTTAACGAGGAACAATTGGAGGGCAAGTCTGGTGCCAGCAGCCGCGGTAATTCCAGCTCCAATAGCGTATACTAAAATTGTTGCGGTTAAAAAGCTCGTAGTTGCATTTGTGCGCCGCGCTGTCGGTGCACCGCATCCGCGGTGATACTGACACGTCTGCGGAGCATATCGTCGGTGAGCCGGCGGTAAAACGCCGGTTCAATATCAAAATCCTATCGCGGTGCTCTTCGGTGAGTGTCGAGGTGGGCCGACAATTTTACTTTGAACAAATTAGAGTGCTCAAAGCGGGCTCAAAATGCCGCTTGAATATTTCGTGCATGGAATAATAGAATATGATCTCGGTTCTATTTTGTTGGTTTTCAGAACTCCGAGGTAATGATTAATAGGGATAACTGGGGGCATTCGTATTGCGACGTTAGAGGTGAAATTCTTGGATCGTCGCAAGACGAACATCAGCGAAAGCATTTGCCAAAGGTGTTTTCATCAATCAAGAACGAAAGTTAGAGGTTCGAAGGCGATTAGATACCGCCCTAGTTCTAACC
>NW_025576068.1:15000-22086 GCF_905147105.1 Pieris brassicae
GCCCTAATAATAATTATATTATTATGATTATGACAATGTTGATGTTGTTGCACTAGACACACCATAATAAACCATAAATAGTTTTTCTTACCAGAAGAGTTTTTATTTTTAAATATTCAATTTTAACTAGAAACGTATCGCTATCGCTAACAAAACCCCACACCACACACCACCACACGTTACACACATATACTTGACAGAGTAGATACTATCTACATATATATCGACAGAGTTGTAGATATCGTGCCGTTGAACGGCATCTTGTCGCGTCGCGTGGCGATCTTGTACGAGAAACATTTTCCTCTGACATTGTATCGGAATAATTATTATAATTCATTATTATACATACATACATACATACATACATACATACATACATACATACATACATATTATTAATAAATATAATTGTTTTTTTTGTTTTTTCTTTTCTTCAAATAAACCCACATTGCCATTTCTCTGAGCGTGTGCTGCGAGCTTCAACGAGAAACATTCGGCGCGAAACTGTCGAGCGGCCGGCCGTCGCGCGCCGCACCTGTACGAGAAACATTTTCCTCTGACGTTGCATCGGAATAATTATTATAATTCATTATTATACATACATACATACATACATACATACATATTATTAATAAATATAATTGTTTTTTCTTTTCTTCAAATAAACCCACATTGCCATTTCTCTGAGCGTGTGCTGCGAGCTTCAACGAGAAACATTCGGCGCGAAACTGTCGAGCGGCCGGCCGTCGCGCGCCGCACCTGTACGAGAAACATTTTCCTCTGACGTTGCATCGGAATAATTATTATAATTCATTATTATACATACATACATACATACATACATACATACATACATACATACATATTATTAATAAATATAATTGTTTTTTTTGTTTTTTCTTTTCTTCAAATAAACCCACATTGCCATTTCTCTGAGCGTGTGCTGCGAGCTTCAACGAGAAACATATCTATCAATACAAATGTCTATGCAAAAAAAAGAAAACAAACAAAATCATATCAGTCAATAAAATAAATAATAATATTTTTTTACTACTACTACTACTACTACTAGTACTACTACGTGCTACTACTGCACGCCAATACACATACATAATAAAATGAAAAATCGTCTCTCTCTCGCTCGCTCTACGAGAAACATTCGACGTCCGCTCCAATGCCGACGCGGACTATTGCTCTCGGTATAGATGTGGAGCGAAACAGTCGTGCGCACAGCGTCGACTCGTTCTCGTTGCCGCGCGTCGTTCGTCTCAAATAGACACGAACGACGGACGAGAGAGAATGTGTTCTTGTTTTTGTGTTTGTGCGAAGTGTGAGAATATTATATACATATATTCGCGCATGGATGATATAGATATGGGTATGGATTTTCGGAGGAAATTATATCAAATTCGTATTTCGAATGCGAGACCGCCGAGATCTTTCCCAGCTCTCTCTCTCTCTGTGTGTGTGGTGTATAGTACATTTTATATATCTCTCTTGTGTCAACACAAAATAACAAAGAATATACATACTACTCCTCCTCATATTTTATATAATATAATATAAAATTATATTATAGCACCGCGTTCGCAGACCGTATGGTGATGTTACCAATCGACCAAGATTTGGGACCGTCTCCCCCGGTGTTATCTGTGATGTTAAAAGAATACGCTTCTAGGCACACCTCAACGCAGGGCGCCTAGCGTGTTCGACACGTGCGCGGTCGCCACGGCGACCGTATATGGAAAGAATGTATAAAAGAGGACGCACACGCGCCCATCGTCGAAACGGTGTGCGCAGCGTCGTGTTGGAATTTATCCCTCAAGCTCCGGGCGTTGATCGTATCTAGTGCGAATCATGCGTGTGTGTGCGCATGTAATTGCCAGCCGAGTTTTAATATGTTTACAATAACGTATTGAATAAAAATTGAGAAGTTGCGTTTAGATGAATGTTCAATTTTCAAATTGTCACAACATCGATTCCCGCCCGCGGGGTCGTGTTCGTTGCAGTTTTATGTCCCTCACAGTGGTCGAGCATCGTTGTACATCACCTCGTTGCGAGATCGTGACGGGACGGCCGCTCGTAGACCGGTCAAAGTTAGTCTATCGATATGAAGCGCGAACGTCGCGTCGCGTGCAAATTCGACGCGTTACGTTCACGCGTGTCGAGAAGGCGCGCGCGCAAGCGCGCGCCCCCTCGACGCCGCCGAGCCAGCGGCTCGCCGAAGCCGCGTGACCGCGGTGTAGGCGTGTCGTTTGCGTAAGCAGCTCCCTGGTTGATCCTGCCAGTAGTTATATGCTTGTCTCAAAGATTAAGCCATGCATGTCTCAGTGCAAGCCGTATTAAGGCGATACCGCGAATGGCTCAATATATCAGTTTTGGTTCCTTAGATCTTACTCAGTTACTTGGATAACTGTGGTAATTCTAGAGCTAATACATGCAATCAGAACTCTGACCAGTGATGGGATGAGTGCTTTTATTAGATCAAAACCAATCGGCGGAGGGCCATGCGTCCGAAGTCGTTAATTTTGATGAATCTGGATAACTTTTGCCGATCGCACGGTCCAGTACCGGCGACGCATCTTTCAAATGTCTGCCTTATCAACTTTCGATGGTAGTTTCTGCGACTACCATGGTTGTCACGGGTAACGGGGAATCAGGGTTCGATTCCGGAGAGGGAGCCTGAGAAACGGCTACCACATCCAAGGAAGGCAGCAGGCGCGCAAATTACCCACTCCCGGCACGGGGAGGTAGTGACGAAAAATAACGATACGGGACTCTTACGAGGCCTCGTAATCGGAATGAGTACACTTTAAATATTTTAACGAGGAACAATTGGAGGGCAAGTCTGGTGCCAGCAGCCGCGGTAATTCCAGCTCCAATAGCGTATACTAAAATTGTTGCGGTTAAAAAGCTCGTAGTTGCATTTGTGCGCCGCGCTGTCGGTGCACCGCATCCGCGGTGATACTGACACGTCTGCGGAGCATATCGTCGGTGAGCCGGCGGTAAAACGCCGGTTCAATATCAAAATCCTATCGCGGTGCTCTTCGGTGAGTGTCGAGGTGGGCCGACAATTTTACTTTGAACAAATTAGAGTGCTCAAAGCGGGCTCAAAATGCCGCTTGAATATTTCGTGCATGGAATAATAGAATATGATCTCGGTTCTATTTTGTTGGTTTTCAGAACTCCGAGGTAATGATTAATAGGGATAACTGGGGGCATTCGTATTGCGACGTTAGAGGTGAAATTCTTGGATCGTCGCAAGACGAACATCAGCGAAAGCATTTGCCAAAGGTGTTTTCATCAATCAAGAACGAAAGTTAGAGGTTCGAAGGCGATTAGATACCGCCCTAGTTCTAACCGTAAATATGTCATCTAGCGATCCGCCGACGTTACTACAATGGCTCGGCGGGCAGCTTCCGGGAAACCAAAGATTTTGGACTCCGGGGGGAGTATGGTTGCAAAGCTGAAACTTAAAGGAATTGACGGAAGGGCACCACCAGGAGTGGAGCCTGCGGCTTAATTTGACTCAACACGGGAAATCTCACCAGGCCCGGACACCGGAAGGATTGACAGATTAACAGCTCTTTCTTGATTCGGTGGGTGGTGGTGCATGGCCGTTCTTAGTTGGTGGAGCGATTTGTCTGGTTAATTCCGGTAACGAACGAGACTCTAGCCTGCTAAATAGGCGTCGTCATTCAAGGTGTGCGCGACTCTCGGGAGCGCACTCACTGGCGACGTATTAAAATTCTTCTTAGAGGGACCGGCGGCTTCGAGCCGCACGAGATTGAGCAATAACAGGTCTGTGATGCCCTTAGATGTCCTGGCCGCACGCGCGCTACACTGAAGGAATCAACATGTTTCTCCCTGGCCTAGAGGCCCGGCAACCCGTTGAAACTCCTTCGTGCTGGGGGATTGGGGTTTGCAATTATCCCCCATAAACGAGGAATTCCTAGTAAGCGGCGAGTCATAAGCTCGCGTTGATTACGTCCCTGCCCTTTGTTACACAACCGCCCGTCGCTACTACCGATTGAATGATTTAGTGAGGTCTTCGGACCGACACGCGGTGGCCTCACGGCCGTCGGCGTTGCTGGGAAGTTGACCAAACTTGATCATTTAGAGGAAGTAAAAAGTCGTAACAAGGTTTCCGTAGGGGAACCTGCGGAAGGATCATTAACGTTGGTTTTTTCTTTTTGTTTTGTTGTTGTCAAAGACTCGCAAAAAAAGAAAAAAATACAAAAAACACGTGAATGATACGAATCAAAATCGAATCCGAGACGGTTGACTCTCTCTCGTCGATTCGCGACGTGTGCGTTGCCGACACGCTTTGATTAGCGTTCGCTATCGCCTATTGATACTTTGAAATAATATTTTAATTTTTGTGTACAACCACGCAAATAAAAAGAGATTTTCTTTCTTTTCATTTGTCGTACACGTTTAATGATAAGTATTATTTTCAAATTTTTTTGTTTAATTTTTCGCACCTTTTATATTTTCTCATACAAAAACACACACAAAAACAAAACGATTACCCTGAACGGTGGATCACTTGGCTCGCGGGTCGATGAAGAACGCAGTTAACTGCGCGTCATAGTGTGAACTGCAGGACACATTTGAAACATCGACATTTCGAACGCACATTGCGGTCCGTGGAGAAATATCCAGGACCACTCCTGTCTGAGGGCCGGCTGCATAAAAACAAAAAGCCTACACTGTTCGCGTGACGAGCGGCGATCGCTGCGACTCCGGTCGTAGCGCCGCATCTCTGTCGCGCGTGCAATTGACGGTTTCGCTAGGCCGCCGAGCGGCCGAACGATCCGTTCGAATATATGTTCGATTACGACTCGTCATTCCGTATTGGCCGTGTTAAGCACGTCTATACGATACTTTTGTCGCACAAATAAATTCTCCCCGCCGCACCGTGTCTCCCGCGGCACGGGTGCGCGTCGAGTCTTTACGCAACGACAACGACAACGACGACAACGACGTTCGCGTTTACGCGTCGCGCGTGTTTGCTCGCATCGTCCCGGTCCCGCATGGCGATCGCGCGACGGTCGCGCCGGGGCGCGCGTCGACGTGTCTCGACGCTGTCGTTGAAAGTTGTCGCGTTCGGCTTCAGTTTCTCTTACTCTCGCGAGAGGAAGCGAAACGCGCGCGCCCGCTGCTCTAGCGGTTGCGGCCCAGTGTGTGCGTGCGGTGTTTGTGCAATTGTAGTGTGTACGAAATTATTGTGACGTGTGTTCTTAAAACGGACGGAACGATGCCGTCGTTAACGAACAACAAACAGAAGAACCGCTTGGTGGTGTGCGATTGATTGATTTCGCGCAACGCGACATCTATGTGTCGCCACCACCACGCTGTTCGCAAGGTGCCGCGCCGCTTTCGAGCGAGCGCATATAATGTAGGCGGACTCGACGTCCGGAGGGCGCGTGGCGTCGTCGACGCGCTTGTAAAAATAGCGTGTCGCGTACGCCCGTTGCGCCGACGGATATCGCGTCTGCCTCACACCTTTTTATCGTTGGCCTCAGATCAGGGAGGATCACCCGCCGAATTTAAGCATATTAGTAAGCGGAGGAAAAGAAACTAACCAGATTCCCTTAGTAGCTGCGAGCGATACAGGGATGAGCCCAGCACTGAATCCCGCGGTCGTCTCGGTCGCGGGAGATGTGGTGTTCGGGAGGTTCCGCTTTCCCTCGCGGCCTCCGCTACCGTCCAAGTTCGTCTTGAACGGGGCCGGTTTCCCGCAGAGGGTGCCAGGCCCGTAGCGACGGGGCGAGTCTGCGAGAGGGACACTCCTAAGAGTCGGGTTGCTTGAGAGTGCAGCCCTAAGTGGGTGGTAAACTCCATCTAAGGCTAAATATCACCGCGAGACCGATAGCGAACAAGTACCGTGAGGGAAAGTTGAAAGAACTTTGAAGAGAGAGTTCAAGAGTACGTGAAACCGTTCAGGGGTAAACCTGCGAAACTCGAATGAACGAACGGAGAGATTCATCGTCATTCCGCGGCGTACTAGCCCGCGCCTCGATGCGCGCGCGTTTCGGCGCGCGCGCACGGGTCGGGCGTGTCGACGTCCGCGGACGGCGTGCACTTCTCTCTCAGTACACAAATACATCGCGACCCGTTCGACTCCACTGTCTAAGCGCGGTCCGGGAGCCGAGCGGCGGCGTCTCAACAACGTCAGCCGTTCGACCGCGACCGTGCCGACAGTAGTCGGACGGTAGTTTTCGACTAGAATCGCGCACGCGCCTCCGCGCGCGTCAGGCCCGACGCAAGTGTTCGTGTCGTCGCCCGTTTCCTGCCTATGTGCGGACGCGGGCGCGGCGCCGCTGTCGTCGCAGCCGGCACAGTCTCTGACCGTGCGCGTATCTGTCGGCGATGTTTCAGTTTCGGGCACTCGCAGGACCCGTCTTGAAACACGGACCAAGGAGTCTAGCATGTGTGCGATTCATTGAGTTTTTCATTCATTTGAATAACAGACAAAACTGAGAGGCGCAACGAAAGTGAAGGCGCGCGCTAGCCGCGCGCTCAGGGGGGATGGAGCGTCGCGCCGCAAGGACGCGCTCTCGCACCCCCGAGGCGTCTCGTTCCAATCCGTGAATGCAGGCGCGCTCTGAGCACAGATGCTGGGACCCGAAAGATGGTGAACTATGCCTGGTCAGGTCGAAGTCAGGGGGAAACCCTGATGGAGGACCGTAGCGATTCTGACGTGCAAATCGATCGTCGGAACTGGGTATAGGGGGCGAAAGACTAATCGAACCATCTAGTAGCTGGTTCCGTCCGAAGTTTCCCTCAGGATAGCTGGCGTCGACGCGCAACAGTCCTCATCCGGTAAAGCGATGATTAGAGGCATTGGGGCCGAAACGACCTCAACCTATTCTCAAACTTTAAATGGGTGAGAACTCCGGCTTACTCGAACGATGAAGCCGGAGATCTGATGACGATGCCAAGTGGGCCAATTTTGGTAAGCAGAACTGGCGCTGTGGATGAACCAAACGTAGTGTTAAGGCGCCTAAAGAACGCTCATGGGACCACCATGAAAGGCGTTGGTCGCTCATGACAGCAGGACGGTGGCCATGGAAGTCGGAA
>NW_025576069.1:0-2500 GCF_905147105.1 Pieris brassicae
TCCACCGAACCGCTTCGGTACAGTGCCCGGCGAGACAGGCGGCGGAGAAGCGATCCTTAGAAAGAACCAACTATGGATTATAGGTCCATAGGCGGTTCACGAGGAGACAAGACGGACATCTCGGTCGGACAAGTAAACCTGCAAGGGTCGGCGATGGCCACCAAGGAGCTGCCGGCTCTCGCGAGGAATCTGGACCTCAGCGTCTGTCTGGTGCAAGAACAATACCCGGCAGCTAGGCTGCCGGGCCTGTACCAGCACGATGTGGCCCCAATGGCAGGAATCATCGTGCTGAGAGACGATCTGGCAGTGCTCGTACTCCGCAACTTGTGCACGTCTCACTGTTTCGTGGCACAGCTAGGAGGGGGGGAAAACACCGTGTACGTGGTGTCGGCGTACTTCCAGTACAAGGATGAGATAGCCCCACACCTGGAGCACTTGGAACGAGTGCTGGAAGCGCTTCGAGGAAAATGCGTGGTCATAGGTTGTCGACACAAACACCCACTCTCAGCTGTGGTACAGTCGCGAGGACCAGTGTGAAGGAAGAGGCAGAGTGGCAGAGCAGCGTAGGACGGCTATGGAGAGTTTCGTGCTGTCGTGGGGTCTCCTGGTCCACAACGTCCAAGGCCAACCGGACACCTTTAGTTCACCGAATGGGAGCTCCAACATTGACGCGACTCTGGGAACGAGAGGAGTTCGGATCGACGGATGGACCGTGCACGCCGATCTCAGCGCGAGTGACCACCGCCTGATTACGTTTGTGATCCATCTCGGATCAGCTAGTTCCTCGGGACAACTGCATCAGGCGCGTAGCAGTGAACAGGGCATGGAGCCGATAAGGTTTCGTGACCGCGGGGTGGATTGGGACCGGTTCCGCTCGGACTTAACGTTGCGCGTGGGCAGGATAACGTTTAACGCTCCTGCTCAGGCTATTTGTTCGGCGTTTACTTCCGCTGTCGTGACTTCGGCGGAGAAATGTTTGGGGGTGGTGAAGCCTAAACGGCATGGGGGCTACGAGTGGTGGTCGGGTGAACTGGACGGCCTCCGCAGGCAGCATAATAAATTTCGTCGGGAGTGGCAACAGGCAAGGGCGCGCGGGCGGCCCTGTGCGAAGAGATTGCGCGAAAACGCTTTCATCTTGCCCGTACTAGGTACCGGAAGGCAATGCGGAATGCCGAAACCGAGCACTACAGAAGAATTTCCGACTCTGGGAATGAAGATCCCTGGGGAATGGCGTACCGGCTCGCTAGCGGGCGCGTGCGCCCACCCTCGGGAGTAGTAAACGGTATGAAGCTATCGCAGGGATTTGCTACGAACATGGAGGAAGCGATGTCTGGAGTTCTGGCGATCATGTACCCGGACGATGATGTGGCGGTCGATTCGCCGTACCACTCAAGGGTACGCCTTGCCGCCGCTTTCGCGCCGTCGGGAAAAGACGTGGACATAGTGGACAGGTCAGCACTCGATAGGATCGTGAAGAGCCTACCTAATAAATGTCCGGGGCTAGACGGTATCACGGCGCGGATTGCCAAGGTCGTTTGGAATGTGGCCGCGTCGGAAATGATGTATATTTACAGCAAGTGTGTCCGAGAAGGCGTGTTTCCAGACGTTTGGAAGATCGGAAGGCTGGTTGTTATACCGAAGGGCAATGGGAGACCACTCACGGACCCGAAAGCGTACAGGCCCGTTACGCTTCTGTCGGTACTGGGGAAGATCCTGGAGAGGCTGATCTGCGAGTGTACACCGGGCCTATACGGCCGTATATCGCCCAATCAGCACGGATTCATGCACGGGAAGTCGACGGTGACTGCTTTGAGCAGAGTATTGGACGTCGTGCGAGAGACGAACCACAAGTACGTCCAGGCCATCCTATTGGATATCTCGGGCGCGTTCGATAACGCATGGTGGCCGATGGTCCTGGTCAAGTTTAAGCAGGGCGGTTGTCCTCGCAACGTTTATAGACTGCTGTGTTCGTACTTTACCGGTAGAAGGGTGGGGATGTTCGCGAATAACGTGTCCGTCTGGAAGAACTCTACCATGGGTTGCCCACAGGGCTCTGTTTTAGGGCCGACACTGTGGAACATTCTGGTGGACGATTTGTTGCGGATGGCGGTGCCCCCAGGAGTAGAGCTGGTAGCGTACGCGGACGACGTCACGGTCTTGATCGAGGCGAACTCCCGGGCGGACATCGAGTGGAAGGCGGCGACCACTCTTCAACTGGCGCTCGAATGGGGCCAGCGGAATAGGCTGTCGTTTTCGTCTTCGAAAACGCAGTCTATAACATTGAAGGGCAGGTTCCAGCGTCCGCCGGTGATCCGGCTGGGGGGCGACTCGGTGAAGGCCGTCGGCGTGGCGAAGCTGCTCGGCGTGGTGCTGGACGAGCGCGGCACGTTTGCGGAACACGCGCAAGACATCGGCGACAGAGGTGCAAGGTGCTTCGGGAAGATGGCTAGAGTGTCTGCCTCCAACTGGGGTATCAGATACCCGGCGCTCCGGTTGTTAT
>NW_025576069.1:7500-10000 GCF_905147105.1 Pieris brassicae
CGCGAAACTGTCGAGCGGCCGGCCGTCGCGCGCCGCACCTGTACGAGAAACATTTTCCTCTGACGTTGCATCGGAATAATTATTATAATTCATTATTATACATACATACATACATACATACATACATACATATTATTAATAAATTAATTGTTTTTTTTTTCTTCAAATAAACCCACATTGCCATTTCTCTGAGCGTGTGCTGCGAGCTTCAACGAGAAACATATCTATCAATACAAATGTCTATGCAAAAAAAAGAAAACAAACAAAATCATATCAGTCAATAAAATAAATAATAATATTTTTTTACTACTACTACTAGTACTACTACGTGCTACTACTGCACGCCAATACACATACATAATAAAATGAAAAATCGTCTCTCTCTCGCTCGCTCTACGAGAAACATTCGACGTCCGCTCCAATGCCGACGCGGACTATTGCTCTCGGTATAGATGTGGAGCGAAACAGTCGTGCGCACAGCGTCGACTCGTTCTCGTTGCCGCGCGTCGTTCGTCTATATAATAGACACGAACGACGGACGAGAGAGAATGTGTTCTTGTTTTTGTTTTTGTGTTTGTGCGAAGTGTGAGAATATTATATACATATATTCGCGCATGGATGATATAGATATGGGTATGGATTTTCGGAGGAAATTATATCAAATTCGTATTTCGAATGCGAGACCGCCGAGATCTTTCCCAGCTCTCTCTCTCTGTGTGTGTGGTGTATAGTACATTTTATATATCTCTCTTGTGTCAACACAAAATAACAAAGAATATACATACTACTCCTCCTCATATTTTATATAATATAATATAAAATTATATTATAGCACCGCGTTCGCAGACCGTATGGTGATGTTACCAATCGACCAAGATTTGGGACCGTCTCCCCCGGTGTTATCTGTGATGTTAAAAGAATACGCTTCTAGGCACACCTCAACGCAGGGCGCCTAGCGTGTTCGACACGTGCGCGGTCGCCACGGCGACCGTATATGGAAAGAATGTATAAAAGAGGACGCACACGCGCCCATCGTCGAAACGGTGTGCGCAGCGTCGTGTTGGAATTTATCCCTCAAGCTCCGGGCGTTGATCGTATCTAGTGCGAATCATGCGTGTGTGTGCGCATGTAATTGCCAGCCGAGTTTTAATATGTTTACAATAACGTATTGAATAAAAATTGAGAAGTTGCGTTTAGATGAATGTTCAATTTTCAAATTGTCACAACATCGATTCCCGCCCGCGGGGTCGTGTTCGTTGCAGTTTTATGTCCCTCACAGTGGTCGAGCATCGTTGTACATCACCTCGTTGCGAGATCGTGACGGGACGGCCGCTCGTAGACCGGTCAAAGTTAGTCTATCGATATGAAGCGCGAACGTCGCGTCGCGTGCAAATTCGACGCGTTACGTTCACGCGTGTCGAGAAGGCGCGCGCGCAAGCGCGCGCCCCTCGACGCCGCCGAGCCAGCGGCTCGCCGAAGCCGCGTGACCGCGGTGTAGGCGTGTCGTTTGCGTAAGCAGCTCCCTGGTTGATCCTGCCAGTAGTTATATGCTTGTCTCAAAGATTAAGCCATGCATGTCTCAGTGCAAGCCGTATTAAGGCGATACCGCGAATGGCTCAATATATCAGTTTTGGTTCCTTAGATCTTACTCAGTTACTTGGATAACTGTGGTAATTCTAGAGCTAATACATGCAATCAGAACTCTGACCAGTGATGGGATGAGTGCTTTTATTAGATCAAAACCAATCGGCGGAGGGCCATGCGTCCGAAGTCGTTAATTTTGATGAATCTGGATAACTTTTGCCGATCGCACGGTCCAGTACCGGCGACGCATCTTTCAAATGTCTGCCTTATCAACTTTCGATGGTAGTTTCTGCGACTACCATGGTTGTCACGGGTAACGGGGAATCAGGGTTCGATTCCGGAGAGGGAGCCTGAGAAACGGCTACCACATCCAAGGAAGGCAGCAGGCGCGCAAATTACCCACTCCCGGCACGGGGAGGTAGTGACGAAAAATAACGATACGGGACTCTTACGAGGCCTCGTAATCGGAATGAGTACACTTTAAATATTTTAACGAGGAACAATTGGAGGGCAAGTCTGGTGCCAGCAGCCGCGGTAATTCCAGCTCCAATAGCGTATACTAAAATTGTTGCGGTTAAAAAGCTCGTAGTTGCATTTGTGCGCCGCGCTGTCGGTGCACCGCATCCGCGGTGATACTGACACGTCTGCGGAGCATATCGTCGGTGAGCCGGCGGTAAAACGCCGGTTCAATATCAAAATCCTATCGCGGTGCTCTTCGGTGAGTGTCGAGGTGGGCCGACAATTTTACTTTGAACAAATTAGAGTGCTCAAAGCGGGCTCAAAATGCCGCTTGAATATTTCGTGCATGGAATAATAGAATATGATCTCGGTTCTATTTTGTTGGTTTTCAGAACTCCGAGGTAATGATTAATAGGGATAACTGGGGGCATTCGTATTGCGACGTTAGAGGTGAAAT
>NW_025576069.1:17500-22111 GCF_905147105.1 Pieris brassicae
TAAGTAAGTAAGTAAGCAAGCACTTAAGTTTCTTTTAGTGAGTACTATCTAGAATAATTAAAAATATCGACATTTAAATCGACGGTCCCTATTTGGAAGGTTAACCTATAGCCCTAATAATAATTATATTATTATGATTATGACAATGTTGATGTTGTTGCACTAGACACACCATAATAAACCATAAATAGTTTTTCTTACCAGAAGAGTTTTTATTTTTAAATATTCAATTTTAACTAGAAACGTATCGCTATCGCTAACAAAACCCCACACCACACACCACCACACGTTACACACATATACTTGACAGAGTAGATACTATCTACATATCTATCGACAGAGTTGTAGATATCGTGCCGTTGAACGGCATCTTGTCGCGTCGCGTGGCGATCTTGTACGAGAAACATTTTCCTCTGACATTGTATCGGAATAATTATTATAATTCATTATTATACATACATACATACATACATACATACATACATACATACATACATATTATTAATAAATTAATTGTTTTTTTTTTCTTCAAATAAACCCACATTGCCATTTCTCTGAGCGTGTGCTGCGAGCTTCAACGAGAAACATTCGGCGCGAAACTGTCGAGCGGCCGGCCGTCGCGCGCCGCACCTGTACGAGAAACATTTTCCTCTGACGTTGCATCGGAATAATTATTATAATTCATTATTATACATACATACATACATACATACATACATATTATTAATAAATTAATTGTTTTTTTTTTTTTTTTTTTTTTCTTCAAATAAACCCACATTGCCATTTCTCTGAGCGTGTGCTGCGAGCTTCAACGAGAAACATTCGGCGCGAAACTGTCGAGCGGCCGGCCGTCGCGCGCCGCACCTGTACGAGAAACATTTTCCTCTGACGTTGCATCGGAATAATTATTATAATTCATTATTATACATACATACATACATACATACATACATACATATTATTAATAAATATAATTGTTTTTTTTGTTTTTTCTTTTCTTCAAATAAACCCACATTGCCATTTCTCTGAGCGTGTGCTGCGAGCTTCAACGAGAAACATTCGGCGCGAAACTGTCGAGCGGCCGGCCGTCGCGCGCCGCACCTGTACGAGAAACATTTTCCTCTGACGTTGCATCGGAATAATTATTATAATTCATTATTATACATACATACATACATACATACATACATATTATTAATAAATTAATTGTTTTTTTTTTTTTTTTTTTTTTCTTCAAATAAACCCACATTGCCATTTCTCTGAGCGTGTGCTGCGAGCTTCAACGAGAAACATTCGGCGCGAAACTGTCGAGCGGCCGGCCGTCGCGCGCCGCACCTGTACGAGAAACATTTTCCTCTGACGTTGCATCGGAATAATTATTATAATTCATTATTATACATACATACATACATACATACATACATACATATTATTAATAAATATAATTGTTTTTTTTGTTTTTTCTTTTCTTCAAATAAACCCACATTGCCATTTCTCTGAGCGTGTGCTGCGAGCTTCAACGAGAAACATTCGGCGCGAAACTGTCGAGCGGCCGGCCGTCGCGCGCCGCACCTGTACGAGAAACATTTTCCTCTGACGTTGCATCGGAATAATTATTATAATTCATTATTATACATACATACATACATACATACATACATACATATTATTAATAAATTAATTGTTTTTTTTTTTCTTCAAATAAACCCACATTGCCATTTCTCTGAGCGTGTGCTGCGAGCTTCAACGAGAAACATTCGGCGCGAAACTGTCGAGCGGCCGGCCGTCGCGCGCCGCACCTGTACGAGAAACATTTTCCTCTGACGTTGCATCGGAATAATTATTATAATTCATTATTATACATACATACATACATACATACATATATATTAATAAATATAATTGTTTTTTTTGTTTTTTCTTTTCTTCAAATAAACCCACATTGCCATTTCTCTGAGCGTGTGCTGCGAGCTTCAACGAGAAACATTCGGCGCGAAACTGTCGAGCGGCCGGCCGTCGCGCGCCGCACCTGTACGAGAAACATTTTCCTCTGACGTTGCATCGGAATAATTATTATAATTCATTATTATACATACATACATACATACATACATACATATTATTAATAAATTAATTGTTTTTTTTTTTTTTTTTTTTTTCTTCAAATAAACCCACATTGCCATTTCTCTGAGCGTGTGCTGCGAGCTTCAACGAGAAACATTCGGCGCGAAACTGTCGAGCGGCCGGCCGTCGCGCGCCGCACCTGTACGAGAAACATTTTCCTCTGACGTTGCATCGGAATAATTATTATAATTCATTATTATACATACATACATACATACATACATACATACATACATATTATTAATAAATATAATTGTTTTTTTTGTTTTTTCTTTTCTTCAAATAAACCCACATTGCCATTTCTCTGAGCGTGTGCTGCGAGCTTCAACGAGAAACATTCGGCGCGAAACTGTCGAGCGGCCGGCCGTCGCGCGCCGCACCTGTACGAGAAACATTTTCCTCTGACGTTGCATCGGAATAATTATTATAATTCATTATTATACATACATACATACATACATACATACATATTATTAATAAATTAATTGTTTTTTTTTTCTTCAAATAAACCCACATTGCCATTTCTCTGAGCGTGTGCTGCGAGCTTCAACGAGAAACATATCTATCAATACAAATGTCTATGCAAAAAAAAGAAAACAAACAAAATCATATCAGTCAATAAAATAAATAATAATATTTTTTTACTACTACTACTAGTACTACTACGTGCTACTACTGCACGCCAATACACATACATAATAAAATGAAAAATCGTCTCTCTCTCGCTCGCTCTACGAGAAACATTCGACGTCCGCTCCAATGCCGACGCGGACTATTGCTCTCGGTATAGATGTGGAGCGAAACAGTCGTGCGCACAGCGTCGACTCGTTCTCGTTGCCGCGCGTCGTTCGTCTATATAATAGACACGAACGACGGACGAGAGAGAATGTGTTCTTGTTTTTGTTTTTGTGTTTGTGCGAAGTGTGAGAATATTATATACATATATTCGCGCATGGATGATATAGATATGGGTATGGATTTTCGGAGGAAATTATATCAAATTCGTATTTCGAATGCGAGACCGCCGAGATCTTTCCCAGCTCTCTCTCTCTCTGTGTGTGTGGTGTATAGTACATTTTATATATCTCTCTTGTGTCAACACAAAATAACAAAGAATATACATACTACTCCTCCTCATATTTTATATAATATAATATAAAATTATATTATAGCACCGCGTTCGCAGACCGTATGGTGATGTTACCAATCGACCAAGATTTGGGACCGTCTCCCCCGGTGTTATCTGTGATGTTAAAAGAATACGCTTCTAGGCACACCTCAACGCAGGGCGCCTAGCGTGTTCGACACGTGCGCGGTCGCCACGGCGACCGTATATGGAAAGAATGTATAAAAGAGGACGCACACGCGCCCATCGTCGAAACGGTGTGCGCAGCGTCGTGTTGGAATTTATCCCTCAAGCTCCGGGCGTTGATCGTATCTAGTGCGAATCATGCGTGTGTGTGCGCATGTAATTGCCAGCCGAGTTTTAATATGTTTACAATAACGTATTGAATAAAAATTGAGAAGTTGCGTTTAGATGAATGTTCAATTTTCAAATTGTCACAACATCGATTCCCGCCCGCGGGGTCGTGTTCGTTGCAGTTTTATGTCCCTCACAGTGGTCGAGCATCGTTGTACATCACCTCGTTGCGAGATCGTGACGGGACGGCCGCTCGTAGACCGGTCAAAGTTAGTCTATCGATATGAAGCGCGAACGTCGCGTCGCGTGCAAATTCGACGCGTTACGTTCACGCGTGTCGAGAAGGCGCGCGCGCAAGCGCGCGCCCCTCGACGCCGCCGAGCCAGCGGCTCGCCGAAGCCGCGTGACCGCGGTGTAGGCGTGTCGTTTGCGTAAGCAGCTCCCTGGTTGATCCTGCCAGTAGTTATATGCTTGTCTCAAAGATTAAGCCATGCATGTCTCAGTGCAAGCCGTATTAAGGCGATACCGCGAATGGCTCAATATATCAGTTTTGGTTCCTTAGATCTTACTCAGTTACTTGGATAACTGTGGTAATTCTAGAGCTAATACATGCAATCAGAACTCTGACCAGTGATGGGATGAGTGCTTTTATTAGATCAAAACCAATCGGCGGAGGGCCATGCGTCCGAAGTCGTTAATTTTGATGAATCTGGATAACTTTTGCCGATCGCACGGTCCAGTACCGGCGACGCATCTTTCAAATGTCTGCCTTATCAACTTTCGATGGTAGTTTCTGCGACTACCATGGTTGTCACGGGTAACGGGGAATCAGGGTTCGATTCCGGAGAGGGAGCCTGAGAAACGGCTACCACATCCAAGGAAGGCAGCAGGCGCGCAAATTACCCACTCCCGGCACGGGGAGGTAGTGACGAAAAATAACGATACGGGACTCTTACGAGGCCTCGTAATCGGAATGAGTACACTTTAAATATTTTAACGAGGAACAATTGGAGGGCAAGTCTGGTGCCAGCAGCCGCGGTAATTCCAGCTCCAATAGCGTATACAAT
>NW_025576070.1:0-22020 GCF_905147105.1 Pieris brassicae
ATGGGAGTTACACTCCGAGAGCATAGCCAGACGCAGGCACTCTCTTCAACATACAGTTATTCGTTTCATAACGATTAACTAAATCATGGGAGTTCCTCCAATAGCCAGACGCAGGCACTCTCTTCAACATACAGTTATTCGTTTCATAACGATTAACTAAATCATGGGAGTTACACTCCGAGAGCATAGCCAGACGCAGGCACTCTCTTCAACATACAGTTATTCGTTTCATAACGATTAACTAAATCATGGGAGTTACACTCCGAGAGCATAGCCAGACGCAGGCACTCTCTTCAACATACAGTTATTCGTTTCATAACGATTAACTAAATCATGGGAGTTACACTCCGAGAGCATAGCCAGACGCAGGCACTCTCTTCAACATACAGTTATTCGTTTCATAACGATTAACTAAATCATGGGAGTTACACTCCGAGAGCATAGCCAGACGCAGGCACTCTCTTCAACATACAGTTATTCGTTTCATAACGATTAACTAAATCATTGGGAGTTACACTCCGAGAGCATAGCCAGACGCAGGCACTCTCTTCAACATACAGTTATTCGTTTCATAACGATTAACTAAATCATGGGAGTTACACTCCGAGAGCATAGCCAGACGCAGGCACTCTCTTCAACATACAGTTATTCGTTTCATAACGATTAACTAAATCATGGGAGTTACACTCCGAGAGCATAGCCAGACGCAGGCACTCTCTTCAACATACAGTTATTCGTTTCATAACGATTAACTAAATCATGGGAGTTACACTCCGAGAGCATAGCCAGACGCACGGCACTCTCTTCTACACACAGTTATTCGTTTCATAACGATTAACTAAATCATGGGAGTTACACTCCGAGAGCATAGCCAGACGCAGGCACTCTCTTCTACATACAGTTATTCGTTTCATAACGATTAACTAAATCATGGGAGTTACACTCCGAGAGCATACATAGTCAGACGTAGGCACTCTCTTCTACATACAGTTATTCGTTTCATAACGATTAACTAAATCATGGGAGTTACACTCCGAGAGCATAGCCAGACGCAGGCACTCTCTTCTACATACAGTTATTCGTTTCATAACGATTAACTAAATCATGGGAGTTACACTCCGAGAGCATAGCCAGACGCAGGTACTCTCTTCTACATACAGTTATTCGTTTCATAACGATTAACTAAATAATGGGAGTTACACTCCGAGAGCATAGCCAGACGCAGGCACTCTCTTCTACATACAGTTATTCGTTTCATAACGATTAACTAAATCATGGGAGTTACACTCCGAGAGCATAGCCAGACGCAGGCACTCTCTTCTACATACAGTTATTTGTTTCATAACGATTAACTAAATCATGGGAGTTACACTCCGAGAGCATAGCCAGACGCAGGCACTCTCTTCTACATACAGTTATTCGTTTCATAACGATTAACTAAATCATGGGAGTTACACTCCGAGAGCATACATAGCCAGACGTAGGCACTCTCTTCTACATACAGTTATTCGTTTCATAACGATTAACTAAATCATGGGAGTTACACTCCGAGAGCATAGCCAGACGTAGGCACTCTCTTCTACATACAGTTATTCGTTTCATAACGATTAACTAAATCATGGGAGTTACACTCCGAGAGCATACATAGCCAGACGTAGGCACTCTCTTCTACATACAGTTATTCGTTTCATAACGATTAACTAAATCATGGGAGTTACACTCCGAGAGCATACATAGCTAGACGTAGGCACTCTCTTCTACATACAGTTATTCGTTTCATAACGATTAACTAAATCATGGGAGTTACACTCCGAGAGCATAGCCAGACGCAGGCACTCTCTTCTACATACAGTTATTCGTTTCATAACGATTAACTAAATCATGGGAGTTACACTCCGAGAGCATACATAGCCAGACGTAGGCACTCTCTTCTACATACAGTTATTCGTTTCATAACGATTAACTAAATCATGGGAGTTACACACCGAGAGCATAGCCAGACGCAGGCACTCTCTTCTACATACAGTTATCCGTTTCATAACGATTAACTAAATCATGGGAGTTACACTCCGAGAGCATAGCCAGACGCAGGCACTCTCTTCAACATACAGTTATTCGTTTCATAACGATTAACTAAATCATGGGAGTTACACTCCGAGAGCATAGCCAGACGCAGGCACTCTCTTCAACATACAGTTATTCGTTTCATAACGATTAACTAAATCATGGGAGTTACACTCCGAGAGCATAGCCAGACGCAGGCACTCTCTTCTACATACAGTTATTCGTTTCATAACGATTAACTAAATCATGGGAGTAACACTCCGAGAGCATAGCCAGACGCAGGCACTCTCTTCTACATACAGTTATTCGTTTCATAACGATTAACTAAATCATGGGAGTTACACTCCGAGAGCATAGCCAGACGCAGGCACTCTCTTCTACATACAGTTATTCGTTTCATAACGATTAACTAAATCATGGGAGTTACACTCCGAGAGCATAGCCAGACGCAGGCACTCTCTTCTACATAGAGTTATTCGTTTCATAACGATTAACTAAATCATGGGAGTTACACTCCGAGAGCATAGCCAGACGCAGGCACTCTCTTCAACATACAGTTATTCGTTTCATAACGATTAACTAAATCATGGGAGTTACACTCCGAGAGCATAGCCAGACGCAGGCACTCTCTTCAACATACAGTTATTCGTTTCATAACGATTAACTAAATCATGGGAGTTACACTCCGAGAGCATAGCCAGACGCAGGCACTCTCTTCAACATACAGTTATTCGTTTCATAACGATTAACTAAATCATGGGAGTTACACTCCGAGAGCATAGCCAGACGCAGGCACTCTCTTCAACATACAGTTATTAGTTTCATAACGATTAACTAAATCATGGGAGTTACACTCCGAGAGCATAGCCAGACGCAGGCACTCTCTTCAACATACAGTTATTCGTTTCATAACGATTAACTAAATCATGGGAGTTACACTCCGAGAGCATAGCCAGACGCAGGCACTCTCTTCAACATACAGTTATTCGTTTCATAACGATTAACTAAATCATGGGAGTTACACTCCGAGAGCATAGCCAGACGCAGGCACTCTCTTCAACATACAGTTATTCGTTTCATAACGATTAACTAAATCATGGGAGTTACACTCCGAGAGCATACATAGCCAGACGTAGGCACTCTCTTCTACATACAGTTATTCGTTTCATAACGATTAACTAAATCATGGGAGTTACACTCCGAGAGCATAGCCAGACGCAGGCACTCTCTTCAACATACAGTTATTCGTTTCATAACGATTAACTAAATCATGGGAGTTACACTCCGAGAGCATAGCCAGACGCAGGCACTCTCTTCAACATACAGTTATTCGTTTCATAACGATTAACTAAATCATGGGAGTTACACTCCGAGAGCATAGCCAGACGCAGGCACTCTCTTCAACATACAGTTATTAGTTTCATAACGATTAACTAAATCATGGGAGTTACACTCCGAGAGCATAGCCAGACGCAGGCACTCTCTTCAACATACAGTTATTCGTTTCATAACGATTAACTAAATCATGGGAGTTACACTCCGAGAGCATAGCCAGACGCAGGCACTCTCTTCTACATACAGTTATTCGTTGCATAACGATTAACTAAATCATGGGAGTTACACTCCGAGAGCATACATAGCCAGACGTAGGCACTCTCTTCTACATACAGTTATTCGTTTCATAACGATTAACTAAATCATGGGAGTTACACTCCGAGAGCATACACAGCCAGACTTAGGCACTCTCTTCTACATACAGTTATTCGTTTCATAACGATTAACTAAATCATGGGAGTTACACTCCGAGAGCATAGCCAGACGCAGGCACTCTCTTCTACATACAGTTATTCGTTTCATAACGATTAACTAAATCATGGGAGTTACACTCAGAGAGCATACATAGCCAGACGTAGGCACTCTCTTCTACATACAGATATTCGTTTCATAACGATTAACTAAATCATGGGAGTTACACTCCGAGAGCATACATAGCCAGACGTAGGCACTCTCTTCTACATACAGTTATTCGTTTCATAACGATTAACTAAATCATGGGAGTTACACTCCGAGAGCATAGCCAGACGCAGGCACTCTCTTCTACATACAGTTATTCGTTTCATAACGATTAACTAAATCATGGGAGTTACACTCCGAGAGCATACATAGCCAGACGTAGGCACTCTCTTCTACATACAGTTATTCGTTTCATAACGATTAACTAAATCATGGGAGTTACACTCCGAGAGCATACGTAGCCAGACGTAGGCACTCTCTTCTACATACAGTTATTCGTTTCATAACGATTAACTAAATCATGGGAGTTACACTCCGAGAGCATAGCCTGACGCAGGCACTCTCTTCTACATACAGTTATTCGTTTCATAACGATTAACTAAATCATGGGAGTTACACTCCGAGAGCATACATAGCCAGACGTAGGCACTCTCTTCTACATACAGTTATTCGTTTCATAACGATTAACTAAATCATGGGAGTTACACTCCGAGAGCATACACAGCCAGACGTAGGCACTCTCTTCTACATACAGTTATTCGTTTCATAACGATTAACTAAATCATGGGAGTTACACTCCGAGAGCATAGCCAGACGCAGGCACTCTCTTCTACATACAGTTATTCGTTTCATAACGATTAACTAAATCATGGGAGTTACACTCCGAGAGCATACATAGCCAGACGTAGGCACTCTCTTCTACATACAGTTATTCGTTTCATAACGATTAACTAAATCATGGGAGTTACACTCCGAGAGCATAGCCAGACGTAGGCACTCTCTTCTACATACAGTTATTCGTTTCATAACGATTAACTAAATCATGGGAGTTACACTCAGAGAGCATACATAGCCAGACGTAGGCACTCTCTTCTACATACAGATATTCGTTTCATAACGATTAACTAAATCATGGGAGTTACACTCCGAGAGCATACATAGCCAGACGTAGGCACTCTCTTCTACATACAGTTATTCGTTTCATAACGATTAACTAAATCATGGGAGTTACACTCCGAGAGCATAGCCAGACGCAGGCACTCTCTTCTACATACAGTTATTCGTTTCATAACGATTAACTAAATCATGGGAGTTACACTCCGAGAGCATAGCCAGACGCAGGCACTCTCTTCAACATACAGTTATTCGTTTCATAACGATTAACTAAATCATGGGAGTTACACTCCGAGAGCATAGCCAGACGCAGGCACTCTCTTCTACATACAGTTATTCGTTTCATAACGATTAACTAAATCATGGGAGTTACACTCCGAGAGCATAGCCAGACGCAGGCACTCTCTTCTACATACAGTTATTCGTTTCATAACGATTAACTAAATCATGGGAGTTACACTCCGAGAGCATAGCCAGACGCAGGCACTCTCTTCAACATACAGTTATTCGTTTCATAACGATTAACTAAATCATGGGAGTTGCACTCCGAGAGCATAGCCAGACGCAGGCACTCTCTTCAACATACAGTTATTCGTTTCATAACGATTAACTAAATCATGGGAGTTACACTCCGAGAGCATAGCCAGACGCAGGCACTCTCTTCTACATACAGTTATTCGTTTCATAACGATTAACTAAATCATGGGAGTTACACTCCGAGAGCATAGCCAGACGCAGGCACTCTCTTCTACATACAGTTATTCGTTTCATAACGATTAACTAAATCATGGGAGTTACACTCCGAGAGCATAGCCAGACGCAGGCACTCTCTTCAACATACAGTTATTCGTTTCATAACGATTAACTAAATCATGGGAGTTACACTCCGAGAGCATAGCCAGACGCAGGCACTCTCTTCTACATACAGTTATTCGTTTCATAACGATTAACTAAATCATGGGAGTTACACTCCGAGAGCATAGCCAGACGCAGGCACTCTCTTCTACATACAGTTATTCGTTTCATAACGATTAACTAAATCATGGGAGTTACACTCCGAGAGCATACATAGCCAGACGTAGGCACTCTCTTCTACATACAGTTATTCGTTTCATAACGATTAACTAAATCATGGGAGTTGCACTCCGAGAGCATAGCCAGACGCAGGCACTCTCTTCAACATACAGTTATTCGTTTCATAACGATTAACTAAATCATGGGAGTTACACTCCGAGAGCATAGCCAGACGCAGGCACTCTCTTCTACATACAGTTATTCGTTTCATAACGATTAACTAAATCATGGGAGTAACACTCCGAGAGCATACATAGCCAAACGTAGGCACTCTCTTCTACATACAGTTATTCGTTTCATAACGATTAACTAAATCATGGGAGTTACACTCCGAGAGCATACATAGCCAGACGTAGGCACTCTCTTCTACATACAGTTATTCGTTTCATAACGATTAACTAAATCATGGGAGTTACACTCCGAGAGCATAGCCAGACGTAGGCACTCTCTTCTACATACAGTTATTCGTTTCATAACGATTAACTAAATCATGGGAGTTACACTCAGAGAGCATACATAGCCAGACGTAGGCACTCTCTTCTACATACAGATATTCGTTTCATAACGATTAACTAAATCATGGGAGTTACACTCCGAGAGCATACATAGCCAGACGTAGGCACTCTCTTCTACATACAGTTATTCGTTTCATAACGATTAACTAAATCATGGGAGTTACACTCCGAGAGCATAGCCAGACGCAGGCACTCTCTTCTACATACAGTTATTCGTTTCATAACGATTAACTAAATCATGGGAGTTACACTCCGAGAGCATAGCCAGACGCAGGCACTCTCTTCTACATACAGTTATTCGTTTCATAACGATTAACTAAATCATGGGAGTTACACTCCGAGAGCATAGCCAGACGCAGGCACTCTCTTCTACATACAGTTATTCGTTTCATAACGATTAACTAAATCATGGGAGTTACACTCCGAGAGCATAGCCAGACGCAGGCACTCTCTTCAACATACAGTTATTCGTTTCATAACGATTAACTAAATCATGGGAGTTACACTCCGAGAGCATAGCCAGACGCAGGCACTCTCTTCAACATACAGTTATTCGTTTCATAACGATTAACTAAATCATGGGAGTTACACTCCGAGAGCATAGCCAGACGCAGGCACTCTCTTCAACATACAGTTATTCGTTTCATAACGATTAACTAAATCATGGGAGTTACACTCCGAGAGCATAGCCAGACGCAGGCACTCTCTTCAACATACAGTTATTCGTTTCATAACGATTAACTAAATCATGGGAGTTACACTCCGAGAGCATACATAGCCAGACGTAGGCACTCTCTTCTACATACAGTTATTCGTTTCATAACGATTAACTAAATCATGGGAGTTACACACCGAGAGCATAGCCAGACGCAGGCACTCTCTTCTACATACAGTTATCCGTTTCATAACGATTAACTAAATCATGGGAGTTACACTCCGAGAGCATAGCCAGACGCAGGCACTCTCTTCAACATACAGTTATTCGTTTCATAACGATTAACTAAATCATGGGAGTTACACTCCGAGAGCATAGCCAGACGCAGGCACTCTCTTCTACATACAGTTATCCGTTTCATAACGATTAACTAAATCATGGGAGTTACACTCCGAGAGCATAGCCAGACGCAGGCACTCTCTTCTACATACAGTTATTCGTTTCATAACGATTAACTAAATCATGGGAGTTACACTCCGAGAGCATACATAGCTAGACGTAGGCACTCTCTTCTACATACAGTTATTCGTTTCATAACGATTAACTAAATCATGGGAGTTACACTCCGAGAGCATAGCCAGACGCAGGCACTCTCTTCTACATACAGTTATTCGTTTCATAACGATTAACTAAATCATGGGAGTTACACTCCGAGAGCATACATAGCCAGACGTAGGCACTCTCTTCTACATACAGTTATTCGTTTCATAACGATTAACTAAATCATGGGAGTTACACACCGAGAGCATAGCCAGACGCAGGCACTCTCTTCTACATACAGTTATCCGTTTCATAACGATTAACTAAATCATGGGAGTTACACTCCGAGAGCATAGCCAGACGCAGGCACTCTCTTCAACATACAGTTATTCGTTTCATAACGATTAACTAAATCATGGGAGTTACACTCCGAGAGCATAGCCAGACGCAGGCACTCTCTTCAACATACAGTTATTCGTTTCATAACGATTAACTAAATCATGGGAGTTACACTCCGAGAGCATAGCCAGACGCAGGCACTCTCTTCTACATACAGTTATTCGTTTCATAACGATTAACTAAATCATGGGAGTAACACTCCGAGAGCATAGCCAGACGCAGGCACTCTCTTCTACATACAGTTATTCGTTTCATAACGATTAACTAAATCATGGGAGTTACACTCCGAGAGCATAGCCAGACGCAGGCACTCTCTTCTACATACAGTTATTCGTTTCATAACGATTAACTAAATCATGGGAGTTACACTCCGAGAGCATAGCCAGACGCAGGCACTCTCTTCTACATACAGTTATTCGTTTCATAACGATTAACTAAATCATGGGAGTTACACTCCGAGAGCATAGCCAGACGCAGGCACTCTCTTCAACATACAGTTATTCGTTTCATAACGATTAACTAAATCATGGGAGTTACACTCCGAGAGCATAGCCAGACGCAGGCACTCTCTTCAACATACAGTTATTCGTTTCATAACGATTAACTAAATCATGGGAGTTACACTCCGAGAGCATAGCCAGACGCAGGCACTCTCTTCAACATACAGTTATTCGTTTCATAACGATTAACTAAATCATGGGAGTTACACTCCGAGAGCATAGCCAGACGCAGGCACTCTCTTCAACATACAGTTATTAGTTTCATAACGATTAACTAAATCATGGGAGTTACACTCCGAGAGCATAGCCAGACGCAGGCACTCTCTTCAACATACAGTTATTCGTTTCATAACGATTAACTAAATCATGGGAGTTACACTCCGAGAGCATAGCCAGACGCAGGCACTCTCTTCAACATACAGTTATTCGTTTCATAACGATTAACTAAATCATGGGAGTTACACTCCGAGAGCATAGCCAGACGCAGGCACTCTCTTCAACATACAGTTATTCGTTTCATAACGATTAACTAAATCATGGGAGTTACACTCCGAGAGCATACATAGCCAGACGTAGGCACTCTCTTCTACATACAGTTATTCGTTTCATAACGATTAACTAAATCATGGGAGTTACACTCCGAGAGCATAGCCAGACGCAGGCACTCTCTTCTACATACAGTTATTCGTTTCATAACGATTAACTAAATCATGGGAGTTACACTCCGAGAGCATAGCCAGACGCAGGCACTCTCTTCAACATACAGTTATTCGTTTCATAACGATTAACTAAATCATGGGAGTTACACTCCGAGAGCATAGCCAGACGCAGGCACTCTCTTCAACATACAGTTATTAGTTTCATAACGATTAACTAAATCATGGGAGTTACACTCCGAGAGCATAGCCAGACGCAGGCACTCTCTTCAACATACAGTTATTCGTTTCATAACGATTAACTAAATCATGGGAGTTACACTCCGAGAGCATAGCCAGACGCAGGCACTCTCTTCTACATACAGTTATTCGTTGCATAACGATTAACTAAATCATGGGAGTTACACTCCGAGAGCATACATAGCCAGACGTAGGCACTCTCTTCTACATACAGTTATTCGTTTCATAACGATTAACTAAATCATGGGAGTTACACTCCGAGAGCATACACAGCCAGACTTAGGCACTCTCTTCTACATACAGTTATTCGTTTCATAACGATTAACTAAATCATGGGAGTTACACTCCGAGAGCATAGCCAGACGCAGGCACTCTCTTCTACATACAGTTATTCGTTTCATAACGATTAACTAAATCATGGGAGTTACACTCAGAGAGCATACATAGCCAGACGTAGGCACTCTCTTCTACATACAGATATTCGTTTCATAACGATTAACTAAATCATGGGAGTTACACTCCGAGAGCATACATAGCCAGACGTAGGCACTCTCTTCTACATACAGTTATTCGTTTCATAACGATTAACTAAATCATGGGAGTTACACTCCGAGAGCATAGCCAGACGCAGGCACTCTCTTCTACATACAGTTATTCGTTTCATAACGATTAACTAAATCATGGGAGTTACACTCCGAGAGCATACATAGCCAGACGTAGGCACTCTCTTCTACATACAGTTATTCGTTTCATAACGATTAACTAAATCATGGGAGTTACACTCCGAGAGCATACATAGCCAGACGTAGGCACTCTCTTCTACATACAGTTATTCGTTTCATAACGATTAACTAAATCATGGGAGTTACACTCCGAGAGCATAGCCTGACGCAGGCACTCTCTTCTACATACAGTTATTCGTTTCATAACGATTAACTAAATCATGGGAGTTACACTCCGAGAGCATACATAGCCAGACGTAGGCACTCTCTTCTACATACAGTTATTCGTTTCATAACGATTAACTAAATCATGGGAGTTACACTCCGAGAGCATACACAGCCAGACGTAGGCACTCTCTTCTACATACAGTTATTCGTTTCATAACGATTAACTAAATCATGGGAGTTACACTCCGAGAGCATAGCCAGACGCAGGCACTCTCTTCTACATACAGTTATTCGTTTCATAACGATTAACTAAATCATGGGAGTTACACTCCGAGAGCATACATAGCCAGACGTAGGCACTCTCTTCTACATACAGTTATTCGTTTCATAACGATTAACTAAATCATGGGAGTTACACTCCGAGAGCATAGCCAGACGTAGGCACTCTCTTCTACATACAGTTATTCGTTTCATAACGATTAACTAAATCATGGGAGTTACACTCAGAGAGCATACATAGCCAGACGTAGGCACTCTCTTCTACATACAGATATTCGTTTCATAACGATTAACTAAATCATGGGAGTTACACTCCGAGAGCATACATAGCCAGACGTAGGCACTCTCTTCTACATACAGTTATTCGTTTCATAACGATTAACTAAATCATGGGAGTTACACTCCGAGAGCATAGCCAGACGCAGGCACTCTCTTCTACATACAGTTATTCGTTTCATAACGATTAACTAAATCATGGGAGTTACACTCCGAGAGCATAGCCAGACGCAGGCACTCTCTTCAACATACAGTTATTCGTTTCATAACGATTAACTAAATCATGGGAGTTACACTCCGAGAGCATAGCCAGACGCAGGCACTCTCTTCTACATACAGTTATTCGTTTCATAACGATTAACTAAATCATGGGAGTTACACTCCGAGAGCATAGCCAGACGCAGGCACTCTCTTCTACATACAGTTATTCGTTTCATAACGATTAACTAAATCATGGGAGTTACACTCCGAGAGCATAGCCAGACGCAGGCACTCTCTTCAACATACAGGTATTCGTTTCATAACGATTAACTAAATCATGGGAGTTGCACTCCGAGAGCATAGCCAGACGCAGGCACTCTCTTCAACATACAGTTATTCGTTTCATAACGATTAACTAAATCATGGGAGTTACACTCCGAGAGCATAGCCAGACGCAGGCACTCTCTTCTACATACAGTTATTCGTTTCATAACGATTAACTAAATCATGGGAGTTACACTCCGAGAGCATAGCCAGACGCAGGCACTCTCTTCTACATACAGTTATTCGTTTCATAACGATTAACTAAATCATGGGAGTTACACTCCGAGAGCATAGCCAGACGCAGGCACTCTCTTCAACATACAGTTATTCGTTTCATAACGATTAACTAAATCATGGGAGTTACACTCCGAGAGCATAGCCAGACGCAGGCACTCTCTTCTACATACAGTTATTCGTTTCATAACGATTAACTAAATCATGGGAGTTACACTCCGAGAGCATAGCCAGACGCAGGCACTCTCTTCTACATACAGTTATTCGTTTCATAACGATTAACTAAATCATGGGAGTTACACTCCGAGAGCATACATAGTCAGACGTAGGCACTCTCTTCTACATACAGTTATTCGTTTCATAACGATTAACTAAATCATGGGAGTTGCACTCCGAGAGCATAGCCAGACGCAGGCACTCTCTTCAACATACAGTTATTCGTTTCATAACGATTAACTAAATCATGGGAGTTACACTCCGAGAGCATAGCCAGACGCAGGCACTCTCTTCTACATACAGTTATTCGTTTCATAACGATTAACTAAATCATGGGAGTAACACTCCGAGAGCATACATAGCCAAACGTAGGCACTCTCTTCTACATACAGTTATTCGTTTCATAACGATTAACTAAATCATGGGAGTTACACTCCGAGAGCATACATAGCCAGACGTAGGCACTCTCTTCTACATACAGTTATTCGTTTCATAACGATTAACTAAATCATGGGAGTTACACTCCGAGAGCATAGCCAGACGTAGGCACTCTCTTCTACATACAGTTATTCGTTTCATAACGATTAACTAAATCATGGGAGTTACACTCCGAGAGCATAGCCAGACGCAGGCACTCTCTTCAACATACAGTTATTCGTTTCATAACGATTAACTAAATCATGGGAGTTACACTCCGAGAGCATAGCCAGACGCAGGCACTCTCTTCAACATACAGTTATTCGTTTCATAACGATTAACTAAATCATGGGAGTTACACTCCGAGAGCATAGCCAGACGCAGGCGCTCTCTTCAACATACAGTTATTCGTTTCATAACGATTAACTAAATCATGGGAGTTACACTCCGAGAGCATAGCCAGACGCAGGCACTCTCTTCAACATACAGTTATTCGTTTCATAACGATTAACTAAATCATGGGAGTTACACTCCGAGAGCATAGCCAGACGCAGGCACTCTCTTCAACATACAGTTATTCGTTTCATAACGATTAACTAAATCATGGGAGTTACACTCCGAGAGCATAGCCAGACGCAGGCACTCTCTTCAACATACAGTTATTCGTTTCATAACGATTAACTAAATCATGGGGGTTACACTCCGAGAGCATAGCCAGACGCAGGCACTCTCTTCAACATACAGTTATTCGTCTCATAACGATTAACTAAATCATGGGAGTTACACTCCGAGAGCATAGCCAGACGCAGGCACTCTCTTCAACATACAGTTATTCGTTTCATAACGATTAACTAAATCATGGGAGTTACACTCCGAGAGCATAGCCAGACGCAGGCACTCTCTTCAACATACAGTTATTCGTTTCATAACGATTAACTAAATCATGGGAGTTACACTCCGAGAGCATAGCCAGACGCAGGCACTCTCTTCAACATACAGTTATTCGTTTCATAACGATTAACTAAATCATGGGAGTTACACTCCGAGAGCATAGCCAGACGCAGGCACTCTCTTCAACATACAGTTATTCGTTTCATAACGATTAACTAAATCATGGGAGTTACACTCCGAGAGCATAGCCAGACGCAGGCACTCTCTTCTACATACAGTTATTCGTTTCATAACGATTAACTAAATCATGGGAGTTACACTCCGAGAGCATAGCCAGACGCAGGCACTCTCTTCAACATACAGTTATTCGTTTCATAACGATTAACTAAATCATGGGAGTTACACTCCGAGAGCATAGCCAGACGCAGGCACTCTCTTCTACATAGAGTTATTCGTTTCATAACGATTAACTAAATCATGGGAGTTACACTCCGAGAGCATAGCCAGACGCAGGCACTCTCTTCAACATACAGTTATTCGTTTCATAACGATTAACTAAATCATGGGAGTTACACTCCGAGAGCATAGCCAGACGCAGGCACTCTCTTCAACATACAGTTATTCGTTTCATAACGATTAACTAAATCATGGGAGTTACACTCCGAGAGCATAGCCAGACGCAGGCACTCTCTTCAACATACAGTTATTCGTTTCATAACGATTAACTAAATCATGGGAGTTACACTCCGAGAGCATAGCCAGACGCAGGCACTCTCTTCAACATACAGTTATTCGTTTCATAACGATTAACTAAATCATGGGAGTTACACTCCGAGAGCATAGCCAGACGCAGGCACTCTCTTCAACATACAGTTATTCGTTTCATAACGATTAACTAAATCATGGGAGTTACACTCCGAGAGCATAGCCAGACGCAGGCACTCTCTTCAACATACAGTTATTCGTTTCATAACGATTAACTAAATCATGGGAGTTACACTCCGAGAGCATAGCCAGACGCAGGCACTCTCTTCAACATACAGTTATTCGTTTCATAACGATTAACTAAATCATGGGAGTTACACTCCGAGAGCATAGCCAGACGCAGGCACTCTCTTCAACATACAGTTATTCGTTTCATAACGATTAACTAAATCATGGGAGTTACACTCCGAGAGCATAGCCAGACGCAGGCACTCTCTTCAACATACAGTTATTCGTTTCATAACGATTAACTAAATCATGGGAGTTACACTCCGAGAGCATAGCCAGACGCAGGCACTCTCTTCAACATACAGTTATTCGTTTCATAACGATTAACTAAATCATGGGAGTTACACTCCGAGAGCATAGCCAGACGCAGGCACTCTCTTCAACATACAGTTATTCGTTTCATAACGATTAACTAAATCATGGGAGTTACACTCCGAGAGCATAGCCAGACGCAGGCACTCTCTTCAACATACAGTTATTCGTTTCATAACGATTAACTAAATCATGGGAGTTACACTCCGAGAGCATAGCCAGACGCAGGCACTCTCTTCAACATACAGTTATTCGTTTCATAACGATTAACTAAATCATGGGAGTTACACTCCGAGAGCATAGCCAGACGCAGGCACTCTCTTCAACATACAGTTATTCGTTTCATAACGATTAACTAAATCATGGGAGTTACACTCCGAGAGCATAGCCAGACGCAGGCACTCTCTTCAACATACAGTTATTCGTTTCATAACGATTAACTAAATCATGGGAGTTACACTCCGAGAGCATAGCCAGACGCAGGCACTCTCTTCTACATACAGTTATTCGTTTCATAACGATTAACTAAATCATGGGAGTTACACTCCGAGAGCATAGCCAGACGCAGGCACTCTCTTCAACATACAGTTATTCGTTTCATAACGATTAACTAAATCATGGGAGTTACACACCGAGAGCATAGCCAGACGCAGGCACTCTCTTCAACATACAGTTATTCGTTTCATAACGATTAACTAAATCATGGGAGTTACACTCCGAGAGCATAGCCAGACGCAGGCACTCTCTTCAACATACAGTTATTCGTTTCATAACGATTAACTAAATCATGGGAGTTACACTCCGAGAGCATAGCCAGACGCAGGCACTCTCTTCAACATACAGTTATTCGTTTCATAACGATTAACTAAATCATGGGAGTTACACTCCGAGAGCATAGCCAGACGCAGGCACTCTCTTCAACATACAGTTATTCGTTTCATAACGATTAACTAAATCATGGGAGTTACACTCCGAGAGCATAGCCAGACGCAGGCACTCTCTTCAACATACAGTTATTCGTTTCATAACGATTAACTAAATCATGGGAGTTACACTCCGAGAGCATAGCCAGACGCAGGCACTCTCTTCAACATACAGTTATTCGTTTCATAACGATTAACTAAATCATGGGAGTTACACTCCGAGAGCATAGCCAGACGCAGGCACTCTCTTCAACATACAGTTATTCGTTTCATAACGATTAACTAAATCATGGGAGTTACACTCCGAGAGCATAGCCAGACGCAGGCACTCTCTTCAACATACAGTTATTCGTTTCATAACGATTAACTAAATCATGGGAGTTACACTCCGAGAGCATAGCCAGACGCAGGCACTCTCTTCAACATACAGTTATTCGTTTCATAACGATTAACTAAATCATGGGAGTTACACTCCGAGAGCATAGCCAGACGCAGGCACTCTCTTCTACATACAGTTATTCGTTTCATAACGATTAACTAAATCATGGGAGTTACACTCCGAGAGCATAGCCAGACGCAGGCACTCTCTTCAACATACAGTTATTCGTTTCATAACAATTAACTAAATCATGGGAGTTACACTCCGAGAGCATAGCCAGACGCAGGCACTCTCTTCTACATAGAGTTATTCGTTTCATAACGATTAACTAAATCATGGGAGTTACACTCCGAGAGCATAGCCAGACGCAGGCACTCTCTTCAACATACAGTTATTCGTTTCATAACGATTAACTAAATCATGGGAGTTACACTCCGAGAGCATAGCCAGACGCAGGCACTCTCTTCAACATACAGTTATTCGTTTCATAACGATTAACTAAATCATGGGAGTTACACTCCGAGAGCATAGCCAGACGCAGGCACTCTCTTCAACATACAGTTATTCGTTTCATAACGATTAACTAAATCATGGGAGTTACACTCCGAGAGCATAGCCAGACGCAGGCACTCTCTTCAACATACAGTTATTCGTTTCATAACGATTAACTAAATCATGGGAGTTACACTCCGAGAGCATAGCCAGACGCAGGCACTCTCTTCAACATACAGTTATTCGTTTCATAACGATTAACTAAATCATGGGAGTTACACTCCGAGAGCATAGCCAGACGCAGGCACTCTCTTCAACATACAGTTATTCGTTTCATAACGATTAACTAAATCATGGGAGTTACACTCCGAGAGCATAGCCAGACGCAGGCACTCTCTTCAACATACAGTTATTCGTTTCATAACGATTAACTAAATCATGGGAGTTACACTCCGAGAGCATAGCCAGACGCAGGCACTCTCTTCAACATACAGTTATTCGTTTCATAACGATTAACTAAATCATGGGAGTTACACTCCGAGAGCATAGCCAGACGCAGGCACTCTCTTCAACATACAGTTATTCGTTTCATAACGATTAACTAAATCATGGGAGTTACACTCCGAGAGCATAGCCAGACGCAGGCACTCTCTTCAACATACAGTTATTCGTTTCATAACGATTAACTAAATCATGGGAGTTACACTCCGAGAGCATAGCCAGACGCAGGCACTCTCTTCAACATACAGTTATTCGTTTCATAACGATTAACTAAATCATGGGAGTTACACTCCGAGAGCATAGCCAGACGCAGGCACTCTCTTCAACATACAGTTATTCGTTTCATAACGATTAACTAAATCATGGGAGTTACACTCCGAGAGCATAGCCAGACGCAGGCACTCTCTTCAACATACAGTTATTCGTTTCATAACGATTAACTAAATCATGGGAGTTACACTCCGAGAGCATAGCCAGACGCAGGCACTCTCTTCAACATACAGTTATTCGTTTCATAACGATTAACTAAATCATGGGAGTTACACTCCGAGAGCATAGCCAGACGCAGGCACTCTCTTCAACATACAGTTATTCGTTTCATAACGATTAACTAAATCATGGGAGTTACACTCCGAGAGCATAGCCAGACGCAGGCACTCTCTTCTACATACAGTTATTCGTTTCATAACGATTAACTAAATCATGGGAGTTACACTCCGAGAGCATAGCCAGACGCAGGCACTCTCTTCAACATACAGTTATTCGTTTCATAACGATTAACTAAATCATGGGAGTTACACTCCGAGAGCATAGCCAGACGCAGGCACTCTCTTCAACATACAGTTATTCGTTTCATAACGATTAACTAAATCATGGGAGTTACACTCCGAGAGCATAGCCAGACGCAGGCACTCTCTTCAACATACAGTTATTCGTTTCATAACGATTAACTAAATCATGGGAGTTACACTCCGAGAGCATAGCCAGACGCAGGCACTCTCTTCAACATACAGTTATTCGTTTCATAACGATTAACTAAATCATGGGAGTTACACTCCGAGAGCATAGCCAGACGCAGGCACTCTCTTCAACATACAGTTATTCGTTTCATAACGATTAACTAAATCATGGGAGTTACACTCCGAGAGCATAGCCAGACGCAGGCACTCTCTTCAACATACAGTTATTCGTTTCATAACGATTAACTAAATCATGGGAGTTACACTCCGAGAGCATAGCCAGACGCAGGCACTCTCTTCAACATACAGTTATTCGTTTCATAACGATTAACTAAATCATGGGAGTTACACTCCGAGAGCATAGCCAGACGCAGGCACTCTCTTCAACATACAGTTATTCGTTTCATAACGATTAACTAAATCATGGGAGTTACACTCCGAGAGCATAGCCAGACGCAGGCACTCTCTTCAACATACAGTTATTCGTTTCATAACGATTAACTAAATCATGGGAGTTACACTCCGAGAGCATAGCCAGACGCAGGCACTCTCTTCAACATACAGTTATTCGTTTCATAACGATTAACTAAATCATGGGAGTTACACTCCGAGAGCATAGCCAGACGCAGGCACTCTCTTCAACATACAGTTATTCGTTTCATAACGATTAACTAAATCATGGGAGTTACACTCCGAGAGCATAGCCAGACGCAGGCACTCTCTTCAACATACAGTTATTCGTTTCATAACGATTAACTAAATCATGGGAGTTACACTCCGAGAGCATAGCCAGACGCAGGCACTCTCTTCAACATACAGTTATTCGTTTCATAACGATTAACTAAATCATGGGAGTTACACTCCGAGAGCATAGCCAGACGCAGGCACTCTCTTCAACATACAGTTATTCGTTTCATAACGATTAACTAAATCATGGGAGTTACACTCCGAGAGCATAGCCAGACGCAGGCGCTCTCTTCAACATACAGTTATTCGTTTCATAACGATTAACTAAATCATGGGAGTTACACTCCGAGAGCATAGCCAGACGCAGGCACTCTCTTCAACATACAGTTATTCGTTTCATAACGATTAACTAAATCATGGGAGTTACACTCCGAGAGCATAGCCAGACGCAGGCACTCTCTTCAACATACAGTTATTCGTTTCATAACGATTAACTAAATCATGGGAGTTACACTCCGAGAGCATAGCCAGACGCAGGCACTCTCTTCAACATACAGTTATTCGTTTCATAACGATTAACTAAATCATGGGAGTTACACTCCGAGAGCATAGCCAGACGCAGGCACTCTCTTCAACATACAGTTATTCGTTTCATAACGATTAACTAAATCATGGGAGTTACACTCCGAGAGCATAGCCAGACGCAGGCACTCTCTTCAACATACAGTTATTCGTTTCATAACGATTAACTAAATCATGGGAGTTACACTCCGAGAGCATAGCCAGACGCAGGCACTCTCTTCAACATACAGTTATTCGTTTCATAACGATTAACTAAATCATGGGAGTTACACTCCGAGAGCATAGCCAGACGCAGGCACTCTCTTCAACATACAGTTATTCGTTTCATAACGATTAACTAAATCATGGGAGTTACACTCCGAGAGCATAGCCAGACGCAGGCACTCTCTTCAACATACAGTTATTCGTTTCATAACGATTAACTAAATCATGGGAGTTACACTCCGAGAGCATAGCCAGACGCAGGCACTCTCTTCAACATACAGTTATTCGTTTCATAACGATTAACTAAATCATGGGAGTTACACTCCGAGAGCATAGCCAGACGCAGGCACTCTCTTCAACATACAGTTATTCGTTTCATAACGATTAACTAAATCATGGGAGTTACACTCCGAGAGCATAGCCAGACGCAGGCACTCTCTTCAACATACAGTTATTCGTTTCATAACGATTAACTAAATCATGGGAGTTACACTCCGAGAGCATAGCCAGACGCAGGCACTCTCTTCAACATACAGTTATTCGTTTCATAACGATTAACTAAATCATGGGAGTTACACTCCGAGAGCATAGCCAGACGCAGGCACTCTCTTCAACATACAGTTATTCGTTTCATAACGATTAACTAAATCATGGGAGTTACACTCCGAGAGCATAGCCAGACGCAGGCACTCTCTTCAACATACAGTTATTCGTTTCATAACGATTAACTAAATCATGGGAGTTACACTCCGAGAGCATAGCCAGACGCAGGCACTCTCTTCAACATACAGTTATTCGTTTCATAACGATTAACTAAATCATGGGAGTTACACTCCGAGAGCATAGCCAGACGCAGGCACTCTCTTCAACATACAGTTATTCGTTTCATAACGATTAACTAAATCATGGGAGTTACACTCCGAGAGCATAGCCAGACGCAGGCACTCTCTTCAACATACAGTTATTCGTTTCATAACGATTAACTAAATCATGGGAGTTACACTCCGAGAGCATAGCCAGACGCAGGCACTCTCTTCAACATACAGTTATTCGTTTCATAACGATTAACTAAATCATGGGAGTTACACTCCGAGAGCATAGCCAGACGCAGGCACTCTCTTCAACATACAGTTATTCGTTTCATAACGATTAACTAAATCATGGGAGTTACACTCCGAGAGCATAGCCAGACGCAGGCACTCTCTTCAACATACAGTTATTCGTTTCATAACGATTAACTAAATCATGGGAGTTACACTCCGAGAGCATAGCCAGACGCAGGCACTCTCTTCAACATACAGTTATTCGTTTCATAACGATTAACTAAATCATGGGAGTTACACTCCGAGAGCATAGCCAGACGCAGGCACTCTCTTCAACATACAGTTATTCGTTTCATAACGATTAACTAAATCATGGGAGTTACACTCCGAGAGCATAGCCAGACGCAGGCACTCTCTTCAACATACAGTTATTCGTTTCATAACGATTAACTAAATCATGGGAGTTACACTCCGAGAGCATAGCCAGACGCAGGCACTCTCTTCAACATACAGTTATTCGTTTCATAACGATTAACTAAATCATGGGAGTTACACTCCGAGAGCATAGCCAGACGCAGGCACTCTCTTCAACATACAGTTATTCGTTTCATAACGATTAACTAAATCATGGGAGTTACACTCCGAGAGCATAGCCAGACGCAGGCACTCTCTTCAACATACAGTTATTCGTTTCATAACGATTAACTAAATCATGGGAGTTACACTCCGAGAGCATAGCCAGACGCAGGCACTCTCTTCAACATACAGTTATTCGTTTCATAACGATTAACTAAATCATGGGAGTTACACTCCGAGAGCATAGCCAGACGCAGGCACTCTCTTCAACATACAGTTATTCGTTTCATAACGATTAACTAAATCATGGGAGTTACACTCCGAGAGCATAGCCAGACGCAGGCACTCTCTTCAACATACAGTTATTCGTTTCATAACGATTAACTAAATCATGGGAGTTACACTCCGAGAGCATAGCCAGACGCAGGCACTCTCTTCAACATACAGTTATTCGTTTCATAACGATTAACTAAATCATGGGAGTTACACTCCGAGAGCATAGCCAGACGCAGGCACTCTCTTCAACATACAGTTATTCGTTTCATAACGATTAACTAAATCATGGGAGTTACACTCCGAGAGCATAGCCAGACGCAGGCACTCTCTTCAACATACAGTTATTCGTTTCATAACGATTAACTAAATCATGGGAGTTACACTCCGAGAGCATAGCCAGACGCAGGCACTCTCTTCAACATACAGTTATTCGTTTCATAACGATTAACTAAATCATGGGAGTTACACTCCGAGAGCATAGCCAGACGCAGGCACTCTCTTCTACATACAGTTATTCGTTTCATAACGATTAACTAAATCATGGGAGTTACACTCCGAGAGCATAGCCAGACGCAGGCACTCTCTTCAACATACAGTTATTCGTTTCATAACGATTAACTAAATCATGGGAGTTACACTCCGAGAGCATAGCCAGACGCAGGCACTCTCTTCTACATAGAGTTATTCGTTTCATAACGATTAACTAAATCATGGGAGTTACACTCCGAGAGCATAGCCAGACGCAGGCACTCTCTTCAACATACAGTTATTCGTTTCATAACGATTAACTAAATCATGGGAGTTACACTCCGAGA
>NW_025576071.1:0-21819 GCF_905147105.1 Pieris brassicae
AGAGCATAGCCAGACGCAGGCACTCTCTTCTACATACAGTTATTCGTTTCATAACGATTAACTAATCATGGGAGTTACACTCCGAGAGCATACATAGCCAGACGTAGGCACTCTCTTCTACATACAGTTATTCGTTTCATAACGATTAACTAAATCATGGGAGTTACACTCCGAGAGCATAGCCAGACGCAGGCACTCTCTTCTACATACAGTTATTCGTTTCATAACGATTAACTAAATCATGGGAGTTACACTCCGAGAGCATAGCCAGACGCAGGCACTCTCTTCTACATACAGTTATTCGTTTCATAACGATTAACTAAATCATGGGAGTTACACTCCGAGAGCATAGCCAGACGCAGGCACTCTCTTCTACATACAGTTATTCGTTTCATAACGATTAACTAAATCATGGGAGTTACACTCCGAGAGCATACATAGCCAGACGTAGGCACTCTCTTCTACATACAGTTATTCGTTTCATAACGATTAACTAAATCATGGGAGTTACACTCCGAGAGCATAGCCAGACGCAGGCACTCTCTTCTACATACAGTTATTCGTTTCATAACGATTAACTAAATCATGGGAGTTACACTCCGAGAGCATAGCCAGACGCAGGCACTCTCTTCTACATACAGTTATTCGTTTCATAACGATTAACTAAATCATGGGAGTTACACTCCGAGAGCATAGCCAGACGCAGGCACTCTCTTCTACATACAGTTATTCGTTTCATAACGATTAACTAAATCATGGGAGTTACACTCCGAGAGCATAGCCAGACGCAGGCACTCTCTTCAACATACAGTTATTCGTTTCATAACGATTAACTAAATCATGGGAGTTACACTCCGAGAGCATAGCCAGACGCAGGCACTCTCTTCTACATACAGTTATTCGTTTCATAACGATTAACTAAATCATGGGAGTTACACTCCGAGAGCATAGCCAGACGCAGGCACTCTCTTCTACACACAGTTATTCGTTTCATAACGATTAACTAAATCATGGGAGTTACACTCCGAGAGCATACATAGCCAGACGTAGGCACTCTCTTCTACATACAGTTATTCGTTTCATAACGATTAACTAAATCATGGGAGTTACACTCCGAGAGCATAACCAGACGCAGGCACTCTCTTCTACATACAGTTATTCGTTTCATAACGATTAACTAAATCATGGGAGTTACACTCCGAGAGCATACATAGCCAGACGTAGGCACTCTCTTCTACATACAGTTATTCGTTTCAAAACGATTAACTAAATCATGGGAGGTACACTCCGAGAGCATAGCCAGACGCAGGCACTCTCTTCTACATACAGTTATTCGTTTCATAACGATTAACTAAATCATGGGAGTTACACTCCGAGAGCATAGCCAGACGCAGGCACTCTCTTCAACATACAGTTATTCGTTTCATAACGATTAACTAAATCATGGGAGTTACACTCCGAGAGCATACATAGCCAGACGTAGGCACTCTCTTCTACATACAGTTATTCGTTTCATAACGATTAACTAAATCATGGGAGTTACACTCCGAGAGCATAGCCAGACGCAGGCACTCTCTTCTACATACAGTTATTCGTTTCATAACGATTAACTAAATCATGGGAGTTACACTCCGAGAGCATAGCCAGACGCAGGCACTCTCTTCTACATACAGTTATTCGTTTCAAAACGATTAACTAAATCATGGGAGTTACACTCCGAGAGCATAGCCAGACTCAGGCACTCTGTTCTACATACAGTTATTCGTTTCATAACGATTAACTAAATCATGGGAGTTACACTCCGAGAGCATAGCCAGACGTAGGCACTCTCTTCTACATACAGTTATTCGTTTCAAAACGATTAACTAAATCATGGGAGTTACACTCCGAGAGCATAGCCAGACGCAGGCACTCTCTTCTACATACAGTTATTCGTTTCATAACGATTAACTAAATCATGGGAGTTACACTCCGAGAGCATAGCCAGACGCAGGCACTCTCTTCTACATACAGTTATTCGTTTCATAACGATTAACTAAATCATGGGAGTTACACTCCGAGAGCATAGCCAGACGCAGGCACTCTCTTCAACATACAGTTATTCGTTTCATAACGATTAACTAAATCATAGGAGTTACACTCCGAGAGCATACATAGCCAGACGTAGGCACTCTCTTCTACATACAGTTATTCGTTTCATAACGATTAACTAAATCATGGGAGTTACACTCCGAGAGCATACATAGCCAGACGTAGGCACTCTCTTCTACATACAGTTATTCGTTTCATAACGATTAACTAAATAATGGGAGTTACACTCCGAGAGCATAGCCAGACGCAGGCACTCTCTTCAACATACAGTTATTCGTTTCATAACGATTAACTAAATCATGGGAGTTACACTCCGAGAGCATAGCCAGACGCAGGCACTCTCTTCAACATACAGTTATTCGTTTCATAACGATTAACTAAATCATGGGAGTTACACTCCGAGAGCATAGCCAGACGCAGGCACTCTCTTCAACATACAGTTATTCGTTTCATAACGATTAACTAAATCATGGGAGTTACACTCCGAGAGCATACATAGCCAGACGCAGGCACTCTCTTCTACATACAGTTATTCGTTTCATAACGATTAACTAAATCATGGGAGTTACACTCCGAGAGCATAGCCAGACGCAGGCACTCTCTTCAACATACAGTTATTCGTTTTATAACGATTAACTAAATCATGGGAGTTACACTCCGAGAGCATACATAGCCAGACGTAGGCACTCTCTTCTACATACAGTTATTCGTTTCATAACGATTAACTAAATCATGGGAGTTACACTCCGAGAGCATAGCCAGACGCAGGCACTCTCTTCTACATACAGTTATTCGTTTCATAACGATTAACTAAATCATGGGAGTTACACTCCGAGAGCATAGCCAGACGCAGGCACTCTCTTCTACATACAGTTATTCGTTTCATAACGATTAACTAAATCATGGGAGTTACACTTCGAGAGCATACATAGCCAGACGTAGGCACTCTCTTCTACATACAGTTATTCGTTTCATAACGATTAACTAAATCATGGGAGTTACACTCCGAGAGCATAGCCAGACGCAGGCACTCTCTTCAACATACAGTTATTCGTTTCATAACGATTAACTAAATCATGGGAGTTACACTCCGAGAGCATAGCCAGACGCAGGCACTCTCTTCAACATACAGTTATTCGTTTCATAACGATTAACTAAATCATGGGAGTTACACTCCGAGAGCATAGCCAGACGCAGGCACTCTCTTCTACATACAGTTATTCGTTTCATAACGATTAACTAAATCATGGGAGTTACACTCCGAGAGCATAGCCAGACGCAGGCACTCTCTTCTACATACAGTTATTCGTTTCATAACGATTAACTAAATCATGGGAGTTACACTCCGAGAGCATAGCCAGACGCAGGCACTCTCTTCAACATACAGTTATTCGTTTCATAACGATTAACTAAATCATGGGAGTTACACTCCGAGAGCATAGCCAGAAGCAGGCACTCTCTTCAACATACAGTTATTCGTTTCATAACGATTAACTAAATCATGGGAGTTACACTCCGAGAGCATAGCCAGACGCAGGCACTCTCTTCAACATACAGTTATTCGTTTCATAACGATTAACTAAATCATGGGAGTTACACTCCAAGAGCATACATAGCCAGACGTAGGCACTCTCTTCAACATACAGTTATTCGTTTCATAACGATTAACTAAATCATGGGAGTTACACTCCGAGAGCATAGCCAGACGCAGGCACTCTCTTCAACATACAGTTATTCGTTTCATAACGATTAACTAAATCATGGGAGTTACACTCCGAGAGCATAGCCAGACGCAGGCACTCTCTTCTACATACAGTTATTCGTTTCATAACGATTAACTAAATCATGGGAGTTACACTCCGAGAGCATAGCCAGACGCAGGCACTCTCTTCAACATACAGTTATTCGTTTCATAACGATTAACTAAATCATGGGAGTTACACTCCGAGAGCATAGCCAGACGCAGGCACTCTCTTCAACATACAGTTATTCGTTTCATAACGATTAACTAAATCATGGGAGTTACACTCCGAGAGCATACATAGCCAGACGTAGGCACTCTCTTCTACATATAGTTATTCGTTTCATAACGATTAACTAAATCATGGGAGTTACACTCCGAGAGCATAGCCAGACGCAGGCACTCTCTTCAACATACAGTTATTCGTTTCATAACGATTAACTAAATCATGGGAGTTACACTCCGAGAGCATACATAGCCAGACGTAGGCACTCTCTTCTACATACAGTTATTCGTTTCATAACGATTAACTAAATCATGGGAGTTACACTCCGAGAGCATAGCCAGACGCAGGCACTCTCTTCAACATACAGTTATTCGTTTCATAACGATTAACTAAATCATGGGAGTTACACCCCGAGAGCATAGCCAGACGCAGGCACTCTCTTCAACATACAGTTATTCGTTTCATAACGATTAACTAAATCATGGGAGTTACACTCCGAGAGCATAGCCAGACGCAGGCACTCTCTTCTACATACAGTTATTCGTTTCATAACGATTAACTAAATCATGGGAGTTACACTCCGAGAGCATAGCCAGACGCAGGCACTCTCTTCAACATACAGTTATTCGTTTCATAACGATTAACTAAATCATGGGAGTTACACTCCGAGAGCATAGCCAGAAGCAGGCACTCTCTTCAACATACAGTTATTCGTTTCATAACGATTAACTAAATCATGGGAGTTACACTCCGAGAGCATAGCCAGACGCAGGCACTCTCTTCAACATACAGTTATTCGTTTCATAACGATTAACTAAATCATGGGAGTTACACTCCAAGAGCATACATAGCCAGACGTAGGCACTCTCTTCAACATACAGTTATTCGTTTCATAACGATTAACTAAATCATGGGAGTTACACTCCGAGAGCATAGCCAGACGCAGGCACTCTCTTCAACATACAGTTATTCGTTTCATAACGATTAACTAAATCATGGGAGTTACACTCCGAGAGCATAGCCAGACGCAGGCACTCTCTTCTACATACAGTTATTCGTTTCATAACGATTAACTAAATCATGGGAGTTACACTCCGAGAGCATAGCCAGACGCAGGCACTCTCTTCAACATACAGTTATTCGTTTCATAACGATTAACTAAATCATGGGAGTTACACTCCGAGAGCATAGCCAGACGCAGGCACTCTCTTCTACATACAGTTATTCGTTTCATAACGATTAACTAAATCATGGGAGTTACACTCCGAGAGCATAGCCAGACGCAGGCACTCTCTTCAACATACAGTTATTCGTTTCATAACGATTAACTAAATCATGGGAGTTACACTCCGAGAGCATAGCCAGACGCAGGCACTCTCTTCAACATACAGTTATTCGTTTCATAACGATTAACTAAATCATGGGAGTTACACTCCGAGAGCATAGCCAGACGCAGGCACTCTCTTCTACATACAGTTATTCGTTTCATAACGATTAACTAAATCATGGGAGTTACACTCCGAGAGCATAGCCAGACGCAGGCACTCTATTCAACATACAGTTATTCGTTTCATAACGATTAACTAAATCATGGGAGTTACACTCCGAGAGCATAGCCAGACGCAGGCACTCTCTTCAACATACAGTTATTCGTTTCATAACGATTAACTAAATCATGGGAGTTACACTCCGAGAGCATAGCCAGACGCAGGCACTCTTTTCAACATACAGTTATTCGTTTCATAACGATTAACTAAATCATGGGAGTTACACTCCGAGAGCATAGCCAGACGCAGGCACTCTCTTCTACATACAGTTATTCGTTTCATAACGATTAACTAAATCATGGGAGTTACACTCCGAGAGCATAGCCAGACGCAGGCACTCTCTTCTACATACAGTTATTCGTTTCATAACGATTAACTAAATCATGGGAGTTACACTCCGAGAGCATAGCCAGACGCAGGCACTCTCTTCTACATACAGTTATTCGTTTCATAACGATTAACTAAATCATGGGAGTTACACTCCGAGAGCATAGCCAGACGCAGGCACTCTCTTCTACATACAGTTATTCGTTTCATAACGATTAACTAAATCATGGGAGTTACACTCCGAGAGCATAGCCAGACGCAGGCACTCTCTTCTACATACAGTTATTCGTTTCATAACGATTAACTAAATCATGGGAGTTACACTCCGAGAGCATAGCCAGACGCAGGCACTCTCTTCTACATACAGTTATTCGTTTCATAACGATTAACTAAATCATGGGAGTTACACTCCGAGAGCATAGCCAGACGCAGGCACTCTCTTCTACATACAGTTATTCGTTTCATAACGATTAACTAAATCATGGGAGTTACACTCCGAGAGCATAGCCAGACGCAGGCACTCTCTTCTACATACAGTTATTCGTTTCATAACGATTAACTAAATCATGGGAGTTACACTCCGAGAGCATAGCCAGACGCAGGCACTCTCTTCTACATACAGTTATTCGTTTCATAACGATTAACTAATCATGGGAGTTACACTCCGAGAGCATACATAGCCAGACGTAGGCACTCTCTTCTACATACAGTTATTCGTTTCATAACGATTAACTAAATCATGGGAGTTACACTCCGAGAGCATAGCCAGACGCAGGCACTCTCTTCTACATACAGTTATTCGTTTCATAACGATTAACTAAATCATGGGAGTTACACTCCGAGAGCATAGCCAGACGCAGGCACTCTCTTCTACATACAGTTATTCGTTTCATAACGATTAACTAAATCATGGGAGTTACACTCCGAGAGCATAGCCAGACGCAGGCACTCTCTTCTACATACAGTTATTCGTTTCATAACGATTAACTAAATCATGGGAGTTACACTCCGAGAGCATACATAGCCAGACGTAGGCACTCTCTTCTACATACAGTTATTCGTTTCATAACGATTAACTAAATCATGGGAGTTACACTCCGAGAGCATAGCCAGACGCAGGCACTCTCTTCTACATACAGTTATTCGTTTCATAACGATTAACTAAATCATGGGAGTTACACTCCGAGAGCATAGCCAGACGCAGGCACTCTCTTCTACATACAGTTATTCGTTTCATAACGATTAACTAAATCATGGGAGTTACACTCCGAGAGCATAGCCAGACGCAGGCACTCTCTTCTACATACAGTTATTCGTTTCATAACGATTAACTAAATCATGGGAGTTACACTCCGAGAGCATAGCCAGACGCAGGCACTCTCTTCAACATACAGTTATTCGTTTCATAACGATTAACTAAATCATGGGAGTTACACTCCGAGAGCATAGCCAGACGCAGGCACTCTCTTCTACATACAGTTATTCGTTTCATAACGATTAACTAAATCATGGGAGTTACACTCCGAGAGCATAGCCAGACGCAGGCACTCTCTTCTACACACAGTTATTCGTTTCATAACGATTAACTAAATCATGGGAGTTACACTCCGAGAGCATACATAGCCAGACGTAGGCACTCTCTTCTACATACAGTTATTCGTTTCATAACGATTAACTAAATCATGGGAGTTACACTCCGAGAGCATAACCAGACGCAGGCACTCTCTTCTACATACAGTTATTCGTTTCATAACGATTAACTAAATCATGGGAGTTACACTCCGAGAGCATACATAGCCAGACGTAGGCACTCTCTTCTACATACAGTTATTCGTTTCAAAACGATTAACTAAATCATGGGAGTTACACTCCGAGAGCATAGCCAGACGCAGGCACTCTCTTCTACATACAGTTATTCGTTTCATAACGATTAACTAAATCATGGGAGTTACACTCCGAGAGCATAGCCAGACGCAGGCACTCTCTTCAACATACAGTTATTCGTTTCATAACGATTAACTAAATCATGGGAGTTACACTCCGAGAGCATACATAGCCAGACGTAGGCACTCTCTTCTACATACAGTTATTCGTTTCATAACGATTAACTAAATCATGGGAGTTACACTCCGAGAGCATAGCCAGACGCAGGCACTCTCTTCTACATACAGTTATTCGTTTCATAACGATTAACTAAATCATGGGAGTTACACTCCGAGAGCATAGCCAGACGCAGGCACTCTCTTCTACATACAGTTATTCGTTTCAAAACGATTAACTAAATCATGGGAGTTACACTCCGAGAGCATAGCCAGACTCAGGCACTCTGTTCTACATACAGTTATTCGTTTCATAACGATTAACTAAATCATGGGAGTTACACTCCGAGAGCATAGCCAGACGTAGGCACTCTCTTCTACATACAGTTATTCGTTTCAAAACGATTAACTAAATCATGGGAGTTACACTCCGAGAGCATAGCCAGACGCAGGCACTCTCTTCAACATACAGTTATTCGTTTCATAACGATTAACTAAATCATGGGAGTTACACTCCGAGAGCATAGCCAGACGCAGGCACTCTCTTCTACATACAGTTATTCGTTTCATAACGATTAACTAAATCATGGGAGTTACACTCCGAGAGCATAGCCAGACGCAGGCACTCTCTTCAACATACAGTTATTCGTTTCATAACGATTAACTAAATCATAGGAGTTACACCCCGAGAGCATACATAGCCAGACGTAGGCACTCTCTTCTACATACAGTTATTCGTTTCATAACGATTAACTAAATCATGGGAGTTACACTCCGAGAGCATACATAGCCAGACGTAGGCACTCTCTTCTACATACAGTTATTCGTTTCATAACGATTAACTAAATAATGGGAGTTACACTCCGAGAGCATAGCCAGACGCAGGCACTCTCTTCAACATACAGTTATTCGTTTCATAACGATTAACTAAATCATGGGAGTTACACTCCGAGAGCATAGCCAGACGCAGGCACTCTCTTCAACATACAGTTATTCGTTTCATAACGATTAACTAAATCATGGGAGTTACACTCCGAGAGCATAGCCAGACGCAGGCACTCTCTTCAACATACAGTTATTCGTTTCATAACGATTAACTAAATCATGGGAGTTACACTCCGAGAGCATACATAGCCAGACGTAGGCACTCTCTTCTACATACAGTTATTCGTTTCATAACGATTAACTAAATCATGGGAGTTACACTCCGAGAGCATAGCCAGACGCAGGCACTCTCTTCAACATACAGTTATTCGTTTTATAACGATTAACTAAATCATGGGAGTTACACTCCGAGAGCATACATAGCCAGACGTAGGCACTCTCTTCTACATACAGTTATTCGTTTCATAACGATTAACTAAATCATGGGAGTTACACTCCGAGAGCATAGCCAGACGCAGGCACTCTCTTCTACATACAGTTATTCGTTTCATAACGATTAACTAAATCATGGGAGTTACACTCCGAGAGCATAGCCAGACGCAGGCACTCTCTTCTACATACAGTTATTCGTTTCATAACGATTAACTAAATCATGGGAGTTACACTTCGAGAGCATACATAGCCAGACGTAGGCACTCTCTTCTACATACAGTTATTCGTTTCATAACGATTAACTAAATCATGGGAGTTACACTCCGAGAGCATAGCCAGACGCAGGCACTCTCTTCAACATACAGTTATTCGTTTCATAACGATTAACTAAATCATGGGAGTTACACTCCGAGAGCATAGCCAGACGCAGGCACTCTCTTCAACATACAGTTATTCGTTTCATAACGATTAACTAAATCATGGGAGTTACACTCCGAGAGCATAGCCAGACGCAGGCACTCTCTTCTACATACAGTTATTCGTTTCATAACGATTAACTAAATCATGGGAGTTACACTCCGAGAGCATAGCCAGACGCAGGCACTCTCTTCTACATACAGTTATTCGTTTCATAACGATTAACTAAATCATGGGAGTTACACTCCGAGAGCATAGCCAGACGCAGGCACTCTCTTCAACATACAGTTATTCGTTTCATAACGATTAACTAAATCATGGGAGTTACACTCCGAGAGCATAGCCAGAAGCAGGCACTCTCTTCAACATACAGTTATTCGTTTCATAACGATTAACTAAATCATGGGAGTTACACTCCGAGAGCATAGCCAGACGCAGGCACTCTCTTCAACATACAGTTATTCGTTTCATAACGATTAACTAAATCATGGGAGTTACACTCCAAGAGCATACATAGCCAGACGTAGGCACTCTCTTCAACATACAGTTATTCGTTTCATAACGATTAACTAAATCATGGGAGTTACACTCCGAGAGCATAGCCAGACGCAGGCACTCTCTTCAACATACAGTTATTCGTTTCATAACGATTAACTAAATCATGGGAGTTACACTCCGAGAGCATAGCCAGACGCAGGCACTCTCTTCTACGTACAGTTATTCGTTTCATAACGATTAACTAAATCATGGGAGTTACACTCCGAGAGCATAGCCAGACGCAGGCACTCTCTTCAACATACAGTTATTCGTTTCATAACGATTAACTAAATCATGGGAGTTACACTCCGAGAGCATAGCCAGACGCAGGCACTCTCTTCAACATACAGTTATTCGTTTCATAACGATTAACTAAATCATGGGAGTTACACTCCGAGAGCATACATAGCCGGACGTAGGCACTCTCTTCTACAGATAGTTATTCGTTTCATAACGATTAACTAAATCATGGGAGTTACACTCCGAGAGCATAGCCAGACGCAGGCACTCTCTTCAACATACAGTTATTCGTTTCATAACGATTAACTAAATCATGGGAGTTACACTCCGAGAGCATACATAGCCAGACGTAGGCACTCTCTTCTACATACAGTTATTCGTTTCATAACGATTAACTAAATCATGGGAGTTACACTCCGAGAGCATAGCCAGACGCAGGCACTCTCTTCAACATACAGTTATTCGTTTCATAACGATTAACTAAATCATGGGAGTTACACCCCGAGAGCATACATAGCCAGACGTAGGCACTCTCTTCTACATACAGTTATTCGTTTCATAACGATTAACTAAATCATGGGAGTTACACTCCGAGAGCATAGCCAGACGCAGGCACTCTCTTCAACATACAGTTATTCGTTTCATAACGATTAACTAAATCATGGGAGTTACACTCCGAGAGCATACATAGCCAGACGTAGGCACTCTCTTCTACATACAGTTATTCGTTTCATAACGATTAACTAAATCATGGGAGTTACACTCCGAGAGCATAGCCAGACGCAGGCACTCTCTTCTACATACAGTTATTCGTTTCATAACGATTAACTAAATCATGGGAGTTACACTCCGAGAGCATAGCTAGACGCAGGCACTCTCTTCTACATACAGTTATTCGTTTCATAACGATTAACTAAATCATGGGAGTTACACTCCGAGAGCATAGCCAGACGCAGGCACTCTCTTTAACATACAGTTATTCGTTTCATAACGATTAACTAAATCATGGGAGTTACACTCCGAGAGCATAGCCAGACGCAGGCAATCTCTTCAACATACAGTTATTCGTTTCATAACGATTAACTAAATCATGGGAGTTACACTCCGAGAGCATAGCCAGACGCAGGCACTCTCTTCAACATACAGTTATTCGTTTCATAACGATTAACTAAATCATGGGAGTTACACTCCGAGAGCATAGCCAGACGCAGGCACTCTCTTCTACATACAGTTATTCGTTTCATAACGATTAACTAAATCATGGGAGTTACACTCCGAGAGCATAGCCAGACGCAGGCACTCTCTTCAACATACAGTTATTCGTTTCATAACGATTAACTAAATCATGGGAGTTACACTCCGAGAGCATAGCCAGACGCAGGCACTCTCTTCAACATACAGTTATTCGTTTCATAACGATTAACTAAATCATGGGAGTTACACTCCGAGAGCATAGCCAGACGCAGGCACTCTCTTCAACATACAGTTATTCGTTTCATAACGATTAACTAAATCATGGGAGTTACACTCCGAGAGCATAGCCAGACGCAGGCACTCTCTTCAACATACAGTTATTCGTTTCATAACGATTAACTAAATCATGGGAGTTACACTCCGAGAGCATAGCCAGACGCAGGCACTCTCTTCAACATACAGTTATTCGTTTCATAACGATTAACTAAATCATGGGAGTTACACTCCGAGAGCATACATAGCCAGACGTAGGCACTCTCTTCTACATACAGTTATTCGTTTCATAACGATTAACTAAATCATGGGAGTTACACTCCGAGAGCATAGCCAGAAGCAGGCACTCTCTTCAACATACAGTTATTCGTTTCATAACGATTAACTAAATCATGGGAGTTACACTCCGAGAGCATAGCCAGACGCAGGCACTCTCTTCAACATACAGTTATTCGTTTCATAACGATTAACTAAATCATGGGAGTTACACTCCAAGAGCATACATAGCCAGACGTAGGCACTCTCTTCAACATACAGTTATTCGTTTCATAACGATTAACTAAATCATGGGAGTTACCCTCCGAGAGCATAGCCAGACGCAGGCACTCTCTTCAACATACAGTTATTCGTTTCATAACGATTAACTAAATCATGGGAGTTACACTCCGAGAGCATAGCCAGACGCAGGCACTCTCTTCTACATACAGTTATTCGTTTCATAACGATTAACTAAATCATGGGAGTTACACTCCGAGAGCATAGCCAGACGCAGGCACTCTCTTCAACATACAGTTATTCGTTTCATAACGATTAACTAAATCATGGGAGTTACACTCCGAGAGCATAGCCAGACGCAGGCACTCTCTTCAACATACAGTTATTCGTTTCATAACGATTAACTAAATCATGGGAGTTACACTCCGAGAGCATACATAGCCAGACGTAGGCACTCTCTTCTACATATAGTTATTCGTTTCATAACGATTAACTAAATCATGGGAGTTACACTCCGAGAGCATAGCCAGACGCAGGCACTCTCTTCAACATACAGTTATTCGTTTCATAACGATTAACTAAATCATGGGAGTTACACTCCGAGAGCATACATAGCCAGACGTAGGCACTCTCTTCTACATACAGTTATTCGTTTCATAACGATTAACTAAATCATGGGAGTTACACTCCGAGAGCATAGCCAGACGCAGGCACTCTCTTCAACATACAGTTATTCGTTTCATAACGATTAACTAAATCATGGGAGTTACACCCCGAGAGCATACATAGCCAGACGTAGGCACTCTCTTCTACATACAGTTATTCGTTTCATAACGATTAACTAAATCATGGGAGTTACACTCCGAGAGCATAGCCAGACGCAGGCACTCTCTTCAACATACAGTTATTCGTTTCATAACGATTAACTAAATCATGGGAGTTACACTCCGAGAGCATACATAGCCAGACGTAGGCACTCTCTTCTACATACAGTTATTCGTTTCATAACGATTAACTAAATCATGGGAGTTACACTCCGAGAGCATAGCCAGACGCAGGCACTCTCTTCTACATACAGTTATTCGTTTCATAACGATTAACTAAATCATGGGAGTTACACTCCGAGAGCATAGCTAGACGCAGGCACTCTCTTCTACATACAGTTATTCGTTTCATAACGATTAACTAAATCATGGGAGTTACACTCCGAGAGCATAGCCAGACGCAGGCACTCTCTTTAACATACAGTTATTCGTTTCATAACGATTAACTAAATCATGGGAGTTACACTCCGAGAGCATAGCCAGACGCAGGCAATCTCTTCAACATACAGTTATTCGTTTCATAACGATTAACTAAATCATGGGAGTTACACTCCGAGAGCATAGCCAGACGCAGGCACTCTCTTCAACATACAGTTATTCGTTTCATAACGATTAACTAAATCATGGGAGTTACACTCCGAGAGCATAGCCAGACGCAGGCACTCTCTTCTACATACAGTTATTCGTTTCATAACGATTAACTAAATCATGGGAGTTACACTCCGAGAGCATAGCCAGACGCAGGCACTCTCTTCAACATACAGTTATTCGTTTCATAACGATTAACTAAATCATGGGAGTTACACTCCGAGAGCATAGCCAGACGCAGGCACTCTCTTCAACATACAGTTATTCGTTTCATAACGATTAACTAAATCATGGGAGTTACACTCCGAGAGCATAGCCAGACGCAGGCACTCTCTTCAACATACAGTTATTCGTTTCATAACGATTAACTAAATCATGGGAGTTACACTCCGAGAGCATAGCCAGACGCAGGCACTCTCTTCTACATACAGTTATTCGTTTCATAACGATTAACTAAATCATGGGAGTTACACTCCGAGAGCATAGCCAGACGCAGGCACTCTCTTGAACATACAGTTATTCGTTTCATAACGATTAACTAAATCATGGGAGTTACACTCCGAGAGCATACATAGCCAGACGTAGGCACTCTCTTCTACATACAGTTATTCGTTTCATAACGATTAACTAAATCATGGGAGTTACACTCCGAGAGCATAGCCAGACGCAGGCACTCTCTTCTACATACAGTTATTCGTTTCATAACGATTAACTAAATCATGGGAGTTACACTCCGAGAGCATAGCCAGACGCAGGCACTCTCTTCAACATACAGTTATTCGTTTCATAACGATTAACTAAATCATGGGAGTTACACTCCGAGAGCATAGCCAGACGCAGGCACTCTCTTCAACATACAGTTATTCGTTTCATAACGATTAACTAAATCATGGGAGTTACACTCCGAGAGCATAGCCAGACGCAGGCACTCTCTTCTACATACAGTTATTCGTTTCAAAACGATTAACTAAATCATGGAAGTTACACTCCGAGAGCATACATAGCCAGACGTAGGCACTCTCTTCAACATACAGTTATTCGTTTCATAACGATTAACTAAATCATGGGAGTTACACTCCGAGAGCATAGCCAGACGCAGGCACTCTCTTCAACATACAGTTATTCGTTTCATAACGATTAACTAAATCATGGGAGTTACACTCCGAGAGCATAGCCAGACGCAGGCACTCTCTTCTACATACAGTTATTCGTTTCATAACGATTAACTAAATCATGGGAGTTACACTCCGAGAGCATACATAGCCAGACGTAGGCACTCTCTTCTACATACAGTTATTCGTTTCATAACGATTAACTAAATCATGGGAGTTACACTCCGAGAGCATAGCCAGACGCAGGCACTCTCTTCAACATACAGTTATTCGTTTCATAACGATTAACTAAATCATGGGAGTTACACTCCGAGAGCATAGCCAGACGCAGGCACTCTCTTCAACATACAGTTATTCGTTTCATAACGATTAACTAAATCATGGGAGTTACACTCCGAGAGCATAGCCAGACGCAGGCACTCTCTTCTACATACAGTTATTCGTTTCATAACGATTAACTAAATCATGGGAGTTACACTCCGAGAGCATAGCCAGACGCAGGCACTCTCTTCTACATACAGTTATTCGTTTCATAACGATTAACTAAATCATGGGAGTTACACTCCGAGAGCATAGCCAGACGCAGGCACTCTCTTCTACATACAGTTATTCGTTTCATAACGATTAACTAAATCATGGGAGTTACACTCCGAGAGCATAGCCAGACGCAGGCACTCTCTTCTACATACAGTTATTCGTTTCATAACGATTAACTAAATCATGGGAGTTACACTCCGAGAGCATAGCCAGACGCAGGCACTCTCTTCAACATACAGTTATTCGTTTCATAACGATTAACTAAATCATGGGAGTTACACTCCGAGAGCATAGCCAGACGCAGGCACTCTCTTCAACATACAGTTATTCGTTTCATAACGATTAACTAAATCATGGGAGTTACACTCCAAGAGCATACATAGCCAGACGTAGGCACTCTCTTCAACATACAGTTATTCGTTTCATAACGATTAACTAAATCATGGGAGTTACACTCCGAGAGCATAGCCAGACGCAGGCACTCTCTTCAACATACAGTTATTCGTTTCATAACGATTAACTAAATCATGGGAGTTACACTCCGAGAGCATACATAGCCAGACGTAGGCACTCTCTTCAACATACAGTTATTCGTTTCATAACGATTAACTAAATCATGGGAGTTACACTCCGAGAGCATAGCCAGACGCAGGCACTCTCTTCTACATACAGTTATTCGTTTCATAACGATTAACTAAATCATGGGAGTTACACTCCGAGAGCATAGCCAGACGCAGGCACTCTCTTCAACATACAGTTATTCGTTTCATAACGATTAACTAAATCATGGGAGTTACACTCCGAGAGCATAGCCAGACGCAGGCACTCTCTTCAACATACAGTTATTCGTTTCATAACGATTAACTAAATCATGGGAGTTACACTCCGAGAGCATAGCCAGACGCAGGCACTCTCTTCAACATACAGTTATTCGTTTCATAACGATTAACTAAATCATGGGAGTTACACTCCGAGAGCATAGCCAGACGCAGGCACTCTCTTCTACATACAGTTATTCGTTTCATAACGATTAACTAAATCATGGGAGTTACACTCCGAGAGCATAGCCAGACGCAGGCACTCTCTTCAACATACAGTTATTCGTTTCATAACGATTAACTAAATCATGGGAGTTACACTCCGAGAACATAGCCAGACGCAGGCACTCTCTTCAACATACAGTTATTCGTTTCATAACGATTAACTAAATCATGGGAGTTACACTCCGAGAGCATAGCCAGACGCAGGCACTCTCTTCAACATACAGTTATTCGTTTCATAACGATTAACTAAATCATGGGAGTTACACTCCGAGAGCATAGCCAGACGCAGGCACTCTCTTCTACATACAGTTATTCGTTTCATAACGATTAACTAAATCATGGGAGTTACACTCCGAGAGCATAGCCAGACGCAGGCACTCTCTTCTACATACAGTTATTCGTTTCATAACGATTAACTAAATCATGGGAGTTACACTCCGAGAGCATAGCCAGACGCAGGCACTCTCTTCAACATACAGTTATTCGTTTCATAACGATTAACTAAATCATGGGAGTTACACTCCGAGAGCATAGCCAGACGCAGGCACTCTCTTCAACATACAGTTATTCGTTTCATAACGATTAACTAAATCATGGAGTTACACTCCGAGAGCATACATAGCCAGACGTAGGCACTCTCTTCAACATACAGTTATTCGTTTCATAACGATTAACTAAATCATGGGAGTTACACTCCGAGAGCATAGCCAGACGCAGGCACTCTCTTCAACATACAGTTATTCGTTTCATAACGATTAACTAAATCATGGGAGTTACACTCCGAGAGCATAGCCAGACGCAGGCACTCTCTTCTACATACAGTTATTCGTTTCATAACGATTAACTAAATCATGGGAGTTACACTCCGAGAGCATAGCCAGACGCAGGCACTCTCTTCTACATACAGTTATTCGTTTCATAACGATTAACTAAATCATGGGAGTTACACTCCGAGAGCATAGCCAGACGCAGGCACTCTCTTCAACATACAGTTATACGTTTCATAACGATTAACTAAATCATGGGAGTTACACTCCGAGAGCATACATAGCCAGACGTAGGCACTCTCTTCTACATACAGTTATTCGTTTCATAACGATTAACTAAATCATGGGAGTTACACTCCGAGAGCATAGCCAGACGCAGGCACTCTCTTCAACATACAGTTATTCGTTTCATAACGATTAACTAAATCATGGGAGTTACACTCCGAGAGCATAGCCAGACGCAGGCACTCTCTTCTACATACAGTTATTCGTTTCATAACGATTAACTAAATCATGGGAGTTACACTCCGAGAGCATAGCCAGACGCAGGCACTCTCTTCTACATACAGTTATTCGTTTCATAACGATTAACTAAATCATGGGAGTTACACTCCGAGAGCATAGCCAGACGCAGGCACTCTGTTCAACATACAGTTATTCGTTTCATAACGATTAACTAAATCATGGGAGTTACACTCCGAGAGCATAGCCAGACGCAGGCACTCTCTTCAACATACAGTTATTCGTTTCATAACGATTAACTAAATCATGGGAGTTACACTCCGAGAGCATAGCCAGACGCAGGCACTCTCTTCTACATACAGTTATTCGTTTCATAACGATTAACTAAATCATGGGAGTTACACTCCGAGAGCATACATAGCCAGACGTAGGCACTCTCTTCTACATACAGTTATTCGTTTCATAACGATTAACTAAATCATGGGAGTTACACTCCGAGAGCATAGCCAGACGCAGGCACTCTCTTCAACATACAGTTATTCGTTTCATAACGATTAACTAAATCATGGGAGTTACACTCCGAGAGCATAGCCAGACGCAGGCACTCTCTTCAACATACAGTTATTCGTTTCATAACGATTAACTAAATCATGGGAGTTACACTCCGAGAGCATAGCCAGACGCAGGCACTCTGTTCAACATACAGTTATTCGTTTCATAACGATTAACTAAATCATGGGAGTTACACTCCGAGAGCATAGCCAGACGCAGGCACTCTCTTCAACATACAGTTATTCGTTTCATAACGATTAACTAAATCATGGGAGTTACACTCCGAGAGCATAGCCAGACGCAGGCACTCTCTTCTACATACAGTTATTCGTTTCATAACGATTAACTAAATCATGGGAGTTACACTCCGAGAGCATACATAGCCAGACGTAGGCACTCTCTTCTACATACAGTTATTCGTTTCATAACGATTAACTAAATCATGGGAGTTACACTCCGAGAGCATAGCCAGACGCAGGCACTCTCTTCTACATACAGTTATTCGTTTCATAACGATTAACTAAATCATGGGAGTTACACTCCGAGAGCATACATAGCCAGACGTAGGCACTCTCTTCTACATACAGTTATTCGTTTCATAACGATTAACTAAATCATGGGAGTTACACTCCGAGAGCATACAAAGCCAGACGTAGGCACTCTCTTCTACATACAGTTATTCGTTTCATAACGATTAACTAAATCATGGGAGTTACACTCCGAGAGCATAGCCAGACGCAGGCACTCTCTTCTACATACAGTTATTCGTTTCATAACGATTAACTAAATCATGGGAGTTACACTCCGAGAGCATAGCCAGACGCAGGCACTCTCTTCTACATACAGTTATTCGTTTCATAACGATTAACTAAATCATGGGAGTTACACTCCGAGAGCATAGCCAGACGCAGGCACTCTCTTCAACATACAGTTATTCGTTTCATAACGATTAACTAAATCATGGGAGTTACACTCCGAGAGCATAGCCAGACGCAGGCACTCTCTTCAACATACAGTTATTCGTTTCATAACGATTAACTAAATCATGGGAGTTACACTCCGAGAGCATAGCCAGACGCAGGCACTCTCTTCTACATACAGTTATTCGTTTCATAACGATTAACTAAATCATGGGAGTTACACTCCGAGAGCATAGCCAGACGCAGGCACTCTCTTCTACATACAGTTATTCGTTTCATAACGATTAACTAAATCATGGGAGTTACACTCCGAGAGCATACATAGCTAGACGTAGGCACTCTCTTCTACATACAGTTATTCGTTTCATAACGATTAACTAAATCATGGGAGTTACACTCCGAGAGCATAGCCAGACGCAGGCACTCTCTTCTACATACAGTTATTCGTTTCATAACGATTAACTAAATCATGGGAGTTACACTCCGAGAGCATACATAGCCAGACGTAGGCACTCTCTTCTACATACAGTTATTCGTTTCAAAACGATTAACTAAATCATGGGAGTTACACTCCGAGAGCATAGCCAGACGCAGGCACTCTCTTCAACATACAGTTATTCGTTTCATAACGATTAACTAAATCATGGGAGTTACACTCCGAGAGCATAGCCAGACGCAGGCACTCTCTTCAACATACAGTTATTCGTTTCATAACGATTAACTAAATCATGGGAGTTACACTCCGAGAGCATAGCCAGACGCAGGCACTCTCTTCAACATACAGTTATTCGTTTCATAACGATTAACTAAATCATGGGAGTTACACTCCGAGAGCATAGCCAGACGCAGGCACTCTCTTCTACATACAGTTATTCGTTTCATAACGATTAACTAAATCATGGGAGTTACACTCCGAGAGCATAGCCAGACGCAGGCACTCTCTTCAACATACAGTTATTCGTTTCATAACGATTAACTAAATCATGGGAGTTACACTCCGAGAGCATAGCCAGACGCAGGCACTCTCTTCAACATACAGTTATTCGTTTCATAACGATTAACTAAATCATGGGAGTTACACTCCGAGAGCATAGCCAGACGCAGGCACTCTCTTCTACATACAGTTATTCGTTTCATAACGATTAACTAAATCATGGGAGTTACACTCCGAGAGCATAGCCAGACGCAGGCACTCTCTTCAACATACAGTTATTCGTTTCATAACGATTAACTAAATCATGGGAGTTACACTCCGAGAGCATAGCCAGACGCAGGCACTCTCTTCAACATACAGTTATTCGTTTCATAACGATTAACTAAATCATGGGAGTTACCTTCCGAGAGCATAGCCAGACGCAGGCACTCTCTTCAACATACAGTTATTCGTTTCATAACGATTAACTAAATCATGGGAGTTACACTCCGAGAGCATAGCCAGACGCAGGCACTCTCTTCTACATACAGTTATTCGTTTCATAACGATTAACTAAATCATGGGAGTTACACTCCGAGAGCATAGCCAGACGCAGGCACTCTCTTCAACATACAGTTATTCGTTTCATAACGATTAACTAAATCATGGGAGTTACACTCCGAGAGCATAGCCAGACGCAGGCACTCTCTTCAACATACAGTTATTCGTTTCATAACGATTAACTAAATCATGGGAGTTACACTCCGAGAGCATAGCCAGACGCAGGCACTCTCTTCAACATACAGTTATTCGTTTCATAACGATTAACTAAATCATGGGAGTTACACTCCGAGAGCATAGCCAGACGCAGGCACTCTCTTCTACATACAGTTATTCGTTTCATAACGATTAACTAAATCATGGGAGTTACACTCCGAGAGCATAGCCAGACGCAGGCACTCTCTTCAACATACAGTTATTCGTTTCATAACGATTAACTAAATCATGGGAGTTACACTCCGAGAGCATACATAGCCAGACGTAGGCACTCTCTTCTACATACAGTTATTCGTTTCATAACGATTAACTAAATCATGGGAGTTACACTCCGAGAGCATAGCCAGACGCAGGCACTCTCTTCTACATACAGTTATTCGTTTCATAACGATTAACTAAATCATGGGAGTTACACTCCGAGAGCATAGCCAGACGCAGGCACTCTCTTCAACATACAGTTATTCGTTTCATAACGATTAACTAAATCATGGGAGTTACACTCCGAGAGCATACATAGCCAGACGTAGGCACTCTCTTCTACATACAGTTATTCGTTTCATAACGATTAACTAAATCATGGGAGTTACACTCCGAGAGCATAGCCAGACGCAGGCACTCTCTTCAACATACAGTTATTCGTTTCATAACGATTAACTAAATCATGGGAGTTACACTCCGAGAGCATACATAGCCAGACGTAGGCACTCTCTTCAACATACAGTTATTCGTTTCATAACGATTAACTAAATCATGGGAGTTACACTCGAGAGCATAGCCAGACGCAGGCACTCTCTTCAACATACAGTTATTCGTTTCATACGATTAACTAAATCATGGGAGTTACACTCCGAGAGCATAGCCAGACGCAGGCACCTCTCTT